>NW_015373928.1:1475865-1634379 GCF_001272555.1 Dufourea novaeangliae
ATGGTACACGGCGTACACGGCTAGGTCAATAAACTGTGCGACGCAACGTCACTAGCGCGTTGGACCGACGGAGAACATCGATACCGCGGCACGCTCTACCGTACTCTCTCGCTCGCACACCTGCCCCCATAGACCACCGAAATTCTTCGGGACGCGTCACACTGACGGAGAGCACCGATACCGCGGCTCGTTCTACCGCTCTCTCTCTCTTCCGTTCGCCCGCTCCGACCATCTTCGACATCGTTCGGCACGCGTCGACACCGACGAAGAGCACCGATACCGCGGCTCGCTCTACCGCTCTCGTTTAATTACAATGTTCATATTCCCCAAATAAATATCATTTTTAACTAATTTGTTTAAGCGACATGTTCCTTTTAAAGATTTAGCTCTCCAGTATAAATCCCTAAGACCATTATTTATCATTCATTTCATATCGTTAAATACGATTTTTCTCACAGGATACCGATTTCTGTTACAGTATCACAAAATAATTGCAAATATGAAACTTCTTTACCTCTTCTTGAACATTCTAATTTCATAGCCCTAAACTGGGTACCTGAAAGTATTTCATTGAATTTGTGTAAAAGATTTTACTACTTCCTACGAGACTCCGTCTGATATTTGATAGCCTAAGAAACAATGTGTCGATATAGAGTTTCGATTTATTTACGAAACTAATCTGACCAGTTGCTGCATTCTTTGACACTAATTTTCAAGAAAATAAAACTTCTGTATTTCACTTAATTTGAGAGACACGTAGCTGAATATTAACATACGTTCATTATTTAATTACTCGCAATAAATAAAATTTTTGGAAGTAAATAACGTGTAAGTAAATTCATATGTAAAAATTTACCAATTGCCAGAAAGTAATTGTTCGTGCGTATTAAAATTCTTACAATAGGCAGTAAAACTATTCACACTCCCATATAAATTATAAATATGTAGATGTTAATGAAAGCGGTGTATATATTCTCCCACATGTAGATTTGATAAACTATTTATGAAACTACATCTATTCTGAATTTATCTGTTACAAATATACAAATGTAAGGCAAGATATAAAAACGAATAAAACAAGAACATGTAAAAAGTAACATTAATAAAAATGTCCATTAACGATGCATTTAGAATAAATTGTCTTGTAGTTAAGTGAAAAAATATATACTTTTCCGTTTCATGTTTCATGACTGTCATATGTATCCTTTAACCTTAGACTGCAGCATCGGATATATTTATTCCCGTCAAATCATATAGATACACGCAATATGAATGAAATATATAACACTTCATTTGTGCTAATAATACTCAGAATTCACGTTTTATCCGTAACGTCGGATATTCACACTAAAATGGTAAGGGGTCGTCTGACGCCCTCGAAGCATGGGACAGAAAATTACATTGCATGTTAGGTCTATTCTTATATCTCGTCTGTGGTAATACTTTACCGATGATAATACCGATTGCCCGGGCCTCACCACGAGGAGCTTAATAAGCAGTTCTCGTACTCGAACAGAACCGCTTCCACACAAACGGTTCTTTTTCCATCCAGGACTCCTGGACGTGCTGAGTTACAGAGGATGGATGCACACACGCGTGTGTCCAATACGTATCGGCGAGGGACGTTCCAGTGAACAATTAATGAATCGACAATTATCGAGCGTCTACTGTAGGTTCTTGTATATGCTAGCGTGGAACCAAAATGGGTAGATTCCTACTATGATGTCAGAATTAGTTGTTTGCTCCACCACTTGTCCGGGAACAACAAGTTCCCGCGCGTGAGCACTCTAATTTCCTCTCTGACGTTACAGACGAGGTATAGGAGTAGACATTTCATCCAATGTTTTTTTTCGGCCCACTTTTCTGAGGCGACGTCGCCCATTTCCATTTTAGTGTCATTTACCCACCGCAGATTCACCGTGTCGGTACTACAGTTTAGGTGGGCCACCAACTTCCATGAGATGAAAAATCTGTTCTTATGCCTCGTCGGTGCTGACGTTATCTACGTCGGTGTCGATAATGTAGGAATGGCACAATCTCAAGAAATGGACCTACGGATGGCGCAATAATGCTCGAACGGTTGCTTGCTGCCGGTATTCAACCAGAACCGGCAATCTGTTCCTACTATCGTTTCACAGCAGATCAGTATATATTTCAACGAGAACGTATTTTCAGTTTTATGCTCCTAACCACACAGCATTCGACAGATCCCTTATCATATAGGTGAAGTTTCGAGTATCAGTCGAATTTCCCGTATAGACTGCCACTCGATTTCGCTGTATCCATTTATTGGAATCAGCTCGCGAAGATAAACGGCAATTTGCGAATTTACGCGGAAAGGAATGGTCGCAGAAGTATATACAGGCCTCGCGGCGTCGCCTCGCGTTTGGCATCGTGCGAAAAACCGACGAGTACAAATCGAACGATTATGCGAGAGTCGTGACGCGTCGCCCGTCGCGACGCTTTACTCACAGAACACTCGATTGAATTGATTCCGGTGATAAATCGTTTGGCCTTCGGATCACGATGAAACTAAATTCTAGCCAGCCAATCTCGTCAATGCGATTCTATGCTGAATGAACGGATAAACAGGTGCGTCTTTTTCGTGAGTGCTATGTATATACAACGATAAAGAATTTTCATGCATCTTTTTGCCTGGTAAAAATCATTGGTCTCGCGTCATACTTGTTAAACTGTATCGTTCGATTCGAATTGCCCCGTCGTTAAGTGATTATCACGGACAAGTCGTTATTTTAAGGCATTGGATCGAGCATTTACCAACGACAGTTTTGTTTCAAAATAATTGATTGGTTTCGTGTAAGTAGATGTATCGCAAATTGATTCCACATTGTTTAATTTTCGTCTGGATTCGAAGGTATGTGCGCATGCATGTGTGCAGTAAATTCTGAGCTGAATCGAGAAACAACGAACTCCTGGAGTTCTTAGGGTTGGCTGGCGTTCGGATAGAGTACGCCGAAAGTTTGCGAGTGAACGGTTAAATGCCCGCACCAACCATTAGGTATGTACATACTTACACGTGTGCGCGCGCCTCATATTCATCGGGAGTAGCCGGCGCGAGTGGTTATCACGAGTCAGCGATTGGTACTGCCCTCTGACCCCTTCGAAGGCATAGCTCCGCCTCCCGCTTACGCGTCGCGGCCTACGTACATGCGTTAAAAACGCTTTCCTTTCTTTTTTCGCGTTTCACGCGATAAACGAGAGACCACGCAGCGCGTCAATTTTCGTGAAACATCTTTCTCCGTGAGTCCCGGATAAAAGTGTTGATCGTTCTTCGATTTCTTCGAGTATCGGCTTCGACGTTTCAGGTGTCGCCGCGACGGGACATCTACGATTCGCGAACTTCATCCACGGTGTTCCCAACGGAGATTCCGAGACGCGGATCGTTCACGAAGGAAACTCCTCGCCGTCGACGGAAGACAGAACGGATGAGCGAAGTCGTTGCAATTTATGCGTGGGTCGCGAATACCAATTGAACTACAACGAACGCGCATTACTCCATCAAGGAACGGAAGACACGGAGCCCGGTTTACCGGGGCGCGTTCCCTTTGATCGTCGGAAACGGCCGTTTAATCGGTCGATCGATCGGAGAAGGAGGCGACGACGAGCTCATCTTTCTGGGCTACCGAACTTGACTGTACCGTTCGTTTTATTTCGGGTTGACGAACGTAGCTCTCGTAGCGCGAGTGCGGTTCTCTGTCTATTTTCAATCGTCCCCGTGTTACCGCGAAACAAGACGGGAAGATGGCTCGTCGACACTCCGGATCGTACAAATTGTCCGTTAATGGACGTGGGGTCTTCGCGAATTACGTGTCTCAACAAATACAAACAGAAATCGGATACGACACGATTGTGTATAGGTACCTACATATCATATTATATATATCGATTACATAAGGTACCTATATAGGTATATGTAGTCGCGGAAAGTTGAATGCAGGGGCGGTCATCGGGGCAGCGTCCGCGATCGTATCTTCTCCAGAGAAACGATAAAGCGGAGGAATAAGTACGTCGCGTTGCATCGGTTTCGAACGAAGCAAACTTGCACCGAAAGGTACCGGGTCGGTGCTGGATCCGCTCCAAAATCTCTTCCCCATTTTCCATGGTGACCGGCTCGAGGGGCCACGAATGCCACGATTCCAAACTTTCCTCGCCGGAAATGGTCCTCCGCGGTGATCGCTGACACGTGAGCGCACCGATAACGTTGCCCCGCGATGAATCTTCGTGTCCGTTCGCTCTTTCGAACCGGAACGTCGACGATCGTTTACCCGTACCACCCTCCTTTGTCCATGCAACTCCTTAGGGACGAACTTAACCGCTTGGATCTCGATTCGATTTCGTCCGTACTGGATCGGTGGAACGCGAAACCCGCGCGTAAAACGTTTACAGCGTCGAGCAAAGAATCGGAATTTTTGAACGGCGGCCAAAGCTGCGTAACGCCCGAAAAAAATCTCCTCTTCTCGCTTTCTCCGTTCGTTTGTTTCGCCTGCCAAGCTAGATTTATCGAAATTCTAAGCATCCGGCTGTCCCGTCGGTCTACGCCCGGTGGCATCGTTCGCGATCTTTCGCGGCGACCCACCCCGACCGTAGTTTTTGCCTTTCCTTGCGCGCCAGCCCAGTCTCGCTCGTGATTTATCCGCGATTTATGCGTGGTTCGCGGGAACTCGGGACGCCGCAACGAGACTCAACCACGAACAAACCGATCCAAAGGGTGGCGTCCATATACACGAACACTCGTGCGTCCACCCAAAAATGTTGGTGTGAATGTAACTTCGAGATCGGTTCGCCGATCGATTCGCGAGAAATGCGGAAAAGCAAGGCAAAGAAAGGTGGGGCGAATGGAGAGGAAGAAGAGACGAGATAGCGAATTCAGGTGCAGCACGATGGAAGATGAACCAGCGGATGGATCAGCGGAATGGTTGGGCTACGAACGAACGAAACGGACGATGAAGAAGGATCGCAACGAGTCGCGTTCCTCGATCGAGGGCAGCCGGGGTCGCGCTCGCAGACGGAGGGATCGCCGTCACGTCGCGCGTCGGCCAGAAATCACTGCCGTGCGTCGGGGAAAATTTGCTCGGCGATTGTTTATATTGAAATACGCTCGTGCAGGAATGATCGGGCTTCGCGGTCGCGAAACGCGCGAACCCCGGACTTTCAATCGAGCAAGAGACCACGCGAACAAGTCGCCGCGCTTTTTTCCCTCTGGTAACGTCCGATCGTTGAAATCGTCGAGCTCGTCGATCTCGTGGAGTCGATTTGCTCAATGTCTTTCGAAGGGATCACTAATACGTTCGATCGCGGACCTCGCTGTATCGGTTTCACAAACAATACTTACCGGAAAACATAGTTTGCTCGTGCTCCACTTCGGTTTCCTCGATCTTCCGATTATCCGTAATTATAGTCGCAGTTCTGTTTATATTTATAATCGTATTTATTTATGTATTTATATAAATGTTTCGCGCCTTTATACATAACTTTGCATAGATATCTTTTCGACCTACATACGTACATCCAACGATAACGCGACTCGCGCTCAATATAATACAGTTGTTCGGTTCGACGAGCGATCGAAATCTCGACCGAACTCGGTTACGATGGGATCGCGGCAGCTTTTCGTCGGCCAGCCGGTTTTTCGATCGAGACGCGTCGATTACTTACCTCGATCCGAGTGATGCGCGTATTCGCGTCGCACGCGTGCGTCGTTCTTAACGAACGATCGCTACTTAAAAATATCTGAAATATCCCATATACCCCTAAGTGGTTCTCTAAGTAACTAGCTCGACATTGCCACATTTATCGTAACGTAGTATTCAAACGTATTTTCTTTCTCATCGACGATCCGCCGTCCTTTTTCTCGTACAACCCTATACAACGCACCCGTCTGCAGGTATATTGTACAGTATTTATAGAGTAGAAAAAGCACCGTCTCGAAAAACCGGATTTTAATTTTCTCGTACACGTACTTATGTACGTACGCGCGTACCTACGTGTACACGTACATACCCTATACATACGTATGTATTTATTTATATATCACATTGCGTTTGCCGAGTTTCCTCGACATCCTGTACCTCCGAACCGCATTCACGTGAAACAGATTTTTCGGAGACCGTGCGACGAGCTGCGATCATTCGCTTCGTACTTATCGCTAAATTCCCAAAAGAAAAATATACCTATATGTTTCCCGGCGCGCCGTCGCGCCGTCTCCGACAGCTTATCGAGCGCTTGCCTCCGATCGAGGAGTTTTTTTTTTTTGTTATTTTAAACGATTCGCTATCGAACGCTAAATAGATCGTGTATGCGTGTCGAGATCGAGCGATGGAAACCCGATAAGTTTCCATAGAGGCGAGCGAACGAAACCGTCGACGACGATAGTTTCGAAAGTTCGGAGCAACGCGATTTCGCGTCGTCTCTATTCGCGAATTTCCAAGACCACGCGTTTTCGCGAGGAAGAAACCGACGACGACGCGCTTCGAAACGCGCTTCGAGAGAGGCAACAACGTTCACTCGACCGGTGTAGAAATCGTCGATTCCATCGGCTTCCAATAATATCAAAATCATTCTCTAACGTCTCGGTGACCGATAGGGTATCGACGTTTAAACAAACCGCTACGTCAACGTTCGAGTCAGGAGTTTACCATCGAGATACTCCTGAATCTCGTACCGACGCGACGTTCGCCACGGAAAACAAAGGAAAATATTTCTTCAATAAATAACGGACAAGAACAACGTGTCGAATTAACCTAATGCTTACGTTTCTTAATGGTACGCACACCCTACGATGCACAGTCTCTGAAAGAGCGGTAAACAATAGTTTCGCAGGCCGCATTCGCATCTCGTTCCGCGACGGTCCGACGAAAATTTCGCGTCTCCAGCTGTCCAGCTATCGGGGTCATCGGTGGCGCTCGAATAGTACGTAATAAAAATTTCGATTTCGAAGAAGACGTTCGTTTGCAACGAAAAACAAGAATATCTTCGACGAGACAACCGAGGGACGACGATTTTGGAACTCGAGGAATGCGAAACAGCGGCGGGAATTTAGGCTTTTCGATCGTTTCTTTTGGGTTTACGTAATACAATACATACAGCGGAAAATCGTACGAAAGAAATATTACGCCGTTGATCCAGCGCACTTTCATCCGAGTCGTTCGCGAGCTCCAGCTTTGACCGTAACGCTCGAACGCGTCGAAAGAGAATACACCTACGACCCACGATTCGGCGATGTTACGTGGCCAGTAACGTCGCGTCGCGCCGTGCTGCCGTGCACCACGAGTGAACGATGCGATTGGATGCGAGATCCGTCGTCGAGACGATTCCCAGGAAAGGAACGGAACGAGTCGCGCGCTGATCGAAAGCGTCGACGACGGATCGAGCGAGCAAGAGGCATCGAGAATAGTTTGCGCGATTCGAAGACTCTCGGCTCACGGAAAGGGAGTCGCGGGGAGGAGGAAAGAAATTCTTGGGAACGCGGGCACGTACGCGGCGGAGAACCAGACGTCGAAACGAATGACTAAGAGTTTCGGCATGACTCGACCAACGGCAATTACTCGATCCGGAGATCGATGCGAGATTACCGACGGAAGATCTACCAGATCCACCGCTGTCGATTACAAATGCTAATTTATGATTTCTTCGCGCCGGGCCTTCCAGTGCCACACCGCGTCCCCCCCTCTCTCTCTCTCCTCCTTTCTCCACTCGTCCTTTCTTTTGCTACCGCCTCGTCGTTCGATCGCGTATCACGCGAGAAAACGCGACGCGCTTAAAGCCCCGAGTACGCATAGATACCAGATACGTAGTGCGTATACGAAAGCATTCGCGGACCGAACTGTACAGACGGTCGTCGTTCCTTCGGGGGTGGTTGGTTCGCGGAACTATGGGACTGTCGGAACGAGGTCGGCGGGAGGCCACGAAATTTTGGACCTTCTGTTCGAAAAGCCGATCGTTGGCGCCTCGGTTAGAGGTATTTGGTCCGAGCGAGCAACGTCTTTATCGCGCATCTTTCGTTCACCCCGCCCTTCTTTTCTCTCGGGCCTGTTCCTCCGTCACGCGTAACGTCTCCTCCGCCCACTTTTCTCTCGGACCCCTTTATACACACTTTAGCTCGTCGTTAATGGCCGCGCTCGATTCCCATCGACCCCTGCCCTGGCCACGTTCAGGCACTCGCTTCGAAATCAGAAAATAGTTGCCGTGAGTTCTTGTCCCGGATTTGACGATTGATTCGCGGGATCGTCGATGATTACGATCATCGGCCGCGACGCATCGCGGAGCGATCTCGACCGGCGAATGATATTTCCGCGTGGTCGGGCGACCGATACCGATACCACCAAGTGGAAGAGTGCAACGTACTGCCGCTCGATTTCGGTTCCGAACGAACGCCTCGAACGTTTTCGCTCGACGATCGAAGCTATCCGTAACTCGGTTGGACCACGGAACGAGACGGGAAGCGACAGTATTACGCGGAAGCTAGCTGTCGCCAAATAGAATGTCACATCGTGGACATGTACGGCCAGTTGAAGCTGCTGCCGCTCAATAACATGTCCCTGATCAGCGTCTCGATCGGCGTTTTCCCGACCAATCGGACAAAGAACAGCTGCTCGATCACTTGCGACGACACCGTCCTCAGCGACGGTAACCGAAGAAGCAGCTTCCCGAACCTCGTCGGTTGATTCGGGTATTGTGTCCTGCAGTACTCCTCCAAAGCGCACTGCGACTTCTCCTGAAGGGACTCGATATGCGCCACGTCCGACAAGCCACACGCATCTGAAACAAAAATTGTAAAGTTTGTTACTCGGCTCGATAGTTCTCCCTTTAGCCGTACGGCCGAAAGGAACGTACGGATATTGGGACGAGAAAATAAACGCGATACTGAAACACGCCGATGTCTCTCCGAGTCGTTCCGGCAACCTGAAAGGTGTTGAAAAACGTTTCGTACACGTAACACGATTTATAGATCACCCATTTAGACGTCCCCGTGTTCCGGATGGACGGTTTTGATTCGTAATCAAGGTTCGCGAAAAGGTTCGCGAAAAGGCCGGATCATTTTAAGGGACGGACGGGGTGGTTGCTGCGAGAATCGCCCTCGGGCGGGCAGACACGCAGTCGAATGAAACTCGACTCGCCTCCACTCGCCTCCACTCTCCGCTCTCTTCTGCTCGGGGAGCCATTGGAATGCGTGCCAACTAGAGAGACGCTGCCCGTGCAAATGTCGGACTAATCACGCGGGATGTCCCTCGATTTCACCCTTCCGCGCGAAACCTTCCGCCTTCCTTCGTTTTGCTCCTCGTCATTGTTTTGCCATCCCCGTCGAGGATAATGCGCCATCACCCCGCTTCCTCGTCGGCAACGCGCCCGAGACGTTACCCGCTACGCGCGAAATAACCACCGAGATACTATCCCAGCATCTCCCTGCGAGAGACGTATCGTTCGTTCAATCTTCCTATCATTTTCTCGTGTAATTATCTTGTCAAAGGTTTCAAATTCGCGGCTATTCTGCTCCCGATTCCGTGGTTCGTTCATACTCGAAAAATAATAATGTCCTCTAGACGATCGACGAAACTTCCTCTCCAGACCCGTCCACCCCGCGTGGACAGCTCGACGTCCCTTCTAGGAATGCAAATCGCATTATTTCCACGCGTACGCGTAATGGCCCATTACGCGCACGTGGCGGCCGCAAAGGAATTCGACGATAGCTTCTATCGCGTCGGCTCCGACGCAACTAAATAGATAGATGCCGTCTGCGTCCTCGTCTCGATGGCTGTCGACGCGAGGATTTTTCATTGGCCGGTTCGATCGTTCGGAGAAGAGAGCATGCATTAGTTTCGTTTACCATCGACTCAGGGGTTCAATTAAAGCAAACCGCAAGGAATCCGCCAACGCGCGACCAATAAACAAACCGTCGGATTGGCTCTCCGATGTCGTCAGCGCCAATTCACCGCATCAATTCGAATAATGCCGTTGAGTGGCGTTTCTACTCCTCGACCCCCTTTCGTCTCTCCTCTTTCCCCTTCGCCACTCGATCGATCACGATTTCTCCTACCCTGTTCCGTCGTTACGTCCCGTTTCGTCCCGTTCCGCGCGCGTTAACCGGCTAAATACCCTGGCGCCTCGCTGACCAGCGTGTCATCGTAGAGTGACCGATTTTAAAATTCAAAGTCTCGGCGAAGCGGAAACGATTCCCGATCGCGCGATCCCTCATCGAACTCCTCGATCGAGGTCTCCCAGTTTTCGTATCCCATGGTGTGGTAACCAGTCGTAGGTAGATACTTACACACTTAGCATAATACTGATATTATGCGCTCACTTAATATCACTACCTTAGAACATAGAAGGATTGTCCTTGACCTAACCTATTTTCATAAAATACTCAACGGGCAAATATACTGTCCGAATATACTTGCGATTATTAACATCAATGCTCCGATGAGAACGATTAGACACCCTCCAACATTCACACCGTTACTATATACCTCTAGATTTGATCATACCGACGTTATCACCAGATTATCAAACTTGGCTAATAAATTCTCCAACACCATAAATTTCTTTGGCAACTCTACTTCATTTTTCAAATCAAATGTACAGAAAGCTCTCCGAGGCGGTTTAGACATTTAAGCAACTTGTAAGGTTAATTATATATACTGCGACATGTGACCTATGTAAACAACTTATAGAAACAATGGGGCCAACCCGTTTATAAATAAATAAATAAATAAATAAATAATACGTTCTAGGAAATCACGTTCGAAACGAGACCAGCTTGCGTATACTATCTCGAATAGTTGTGTACCTACAACTATATCTATATATCGCGATGTATTCGTGTATGAACAATTTCAACGTACAGTTCCCTAAACCTGCATTACTCGTTCTCGACCGAATACGAGAGTACGTCGTTCGATCCGATAAAAGTCACAACGCGACTGGGCCCATGCAGGGAGAAACGAACGTAAGATAGTCCGGCGATGCGAGACAAGAGAGACAAGAAAGGAATGGGGGTGATGCGGTATGGCCTGGCGTGAAGGAGCAGAGGAGCGAGAGAAAGAAAGAAAGAAAGAACGAACGAACGAACGAAGAGAGGAGAAAGACGGTGGCGGGGATTCTTTCATGCCCTTCGGAAACGTCATATAGCTGTCGGGTGCCGCGGAGGCAATATTTCACGCCGGTAGGTCTCTGCCCGTCCTCTTGCCCCTCCGGCCTCTTCCTCCTTCCTTCCTTCCAACACTTTTCAAGGAGTTTTTACGGAGTCTCTCGATCTTTAATCACAGCTCGACCTTCCATTGTCGGTGACGTCACCTCCGACTTCGAAAGGGTGTTCGGGGGATGCTTTGTGTCGAGCAGCGCCGATCCCTCTCCGCGTCGTTTGTCTCCTCCGGCCGCCTTCCACGAATGTACGTACGTATGTATGGATGTACGCGCGTGTAACCGAAACGCGACGCGACGGGTCGACGAATCGTCGTACAGTTTCACGAGTCGTCTCGTGCTCGGGGCCAGAATCGTTTTATCGATTCGCGAAACCCTCGGATTATCGCGAGAGGACGCAACCTAAGCCGCGCGTAATACGGAACGGTTGATCTCGTCTCGAGACAAGTTTTCGTCGTCGAAGCACACGAATCCGATATCCACGCTGCGACGAAAATTTTCGACGAGCCAGCAATAAGGGACAGACTCGCGATTCGAGGGCAAGGGTAAGTGTACGCGTTCGAGGAGTGACTGGCGTATCGAAGGAAATTCCAAACGAACGAACGAACGCGATACGTCCGATAGAGCGACGATAAAACTCGCGTTGTTCGATCGGAGTTTTCTTCCCGACACGGCGGGACGCTTAATTACCGAACTTGGATCGCTCGAGTATTCCTCGACGTTTCTCGAAATGGTAATTACGTGTTTGATGTACGCGTTGGCGCCTCCGACTTCCTCCTGAACGACGGACGAGACAACGATCCGGACAACGCCGAACAATCGTGTTTCCCGTAGATGCGTGATGTAAAAACGAGGATCGTTTCAACCCGATCGGTTAAAGAATTCTGTTTCTCGCGAGTTAAAGACCGAAAAGACCCGAGAGATAAGCGATTATGGAATACAAAGCGGAAAGCGAAGAACGGAAGCAGACGGTTTCTCGATGAATAATGGGGGCGAGAGACCATACGGCGATACGGCGATGAGGCGCCAGTATATACATACAGAGAGATGGGGCGCGAGCAAAGATTATCATAACAAGGCTCGTATTTGGAGACGCGACGCCACGTCCCTATCGCCGGTACGCATCGAGACAACGCGACACGCATTTAATCGACGTGCGTGCCCCCGTAGTTGCTACCTACAGCAACACCTATAAGCGGACCGTTTAGGATCTATATTGTCATGTTAACGACAACGATGCCAATCCCATTAGGGTATTCGGTTTAGGCGTCGAACCTTCGGACCCGACAACATCGACCCGGACAACCGGCCAACCATCGGGGCCCGAACCCTTTCTTTCACCTTTCCCTTTCTTTGTCTCGTTTGTTTTCCCCTCTGTGGGCGTTCGATCGCGCCTTCCAATCCCTTCTCTAGTTTTCTCACCTCGGTCGTCGTTTCCACGGAAACAAAGATTTATCATCGATTCGAGTACCGATCGATTTTCGGCCGAAAAACAACCCGAGACACGGACTATAGCCCGGAAAAACGTTCCGAGGACTCTCGACGAAAGCGCGCTCTACTCGTTCACCGGAAGAGAATCCTAGGGAAGAGAAGCCGCGAGAACCCTCTCGGACGGATTATGACACGCGGAAAGTTCACGACCTTTTGTCTGGCGTTACCCTCGATGGGCAGAGACCGGGGGTAATCCTCTAACCGGGCCGTTACGCCGTTGTTGACATTTAGCCCCCGCGGCTGCTCTGGAAACCGGTCCACGGTGTTACGCGCGGTGCGACCACCGGAGAGAAGGATCGACCGGATTCTCGAGAAGGAAAGAGACGACTCGAAACGAGTCGACCCACCATCGTCTCTACTATTCTTCCATATCGCGGGAACGGTCACGGACGGATAAAGAGATGGAACGGGAGGGGGGCATAGAAAGAGAGAGAGAGAGAGAGAGAGAGGAGCAGAGGAAGAGGAACTGGAATAGGAACAGGAAGAGGAGGAGGGGCGCCACGGGAGAAAAAAAAACTTGACCTTCGCGGTACCTGCCCAGATCTACCTGCGAACACGGCAGCGACCGAAACGCGAGAGGGGAGACCGGTCGGATAGGCGTTGATGTTCGAACGAGTCCGACGAAAGTAATAACGGAGACTGTCGAAGCGAACGAGGGAAGCATGATCAGACGCGGAATATCTTGCGAGCTAGTTTTCCAGAGACACAGTCTATCGATACGATACGGTGTGCGCGACGCGCAAACTTTTCTCAGTTTCATCTATCGTTCCTATGCTCTACGTACACCTGGCCTTTTCACCCTCGGAACTTTTTCTCGCTTCGACGCGTCGATGATCTCCCCTAAACTTTTGACCTTTCCTGGGTGTTCGTCCCTCCGATTCGTCGGTCGCGCGTGGACTCTCGTTGCCGCGGCACGTGGAAACCGCGTGTGATGAACGTACACCTGGTAATCCGTGCGCTTGCGGTATATGTATTCTTTGGTGCAGAATTACTCGATGTTTGGAGCGTTGCGTATGCTTTCTCGCTTGGACGCGAAACGAAAGCGCGGCGAAACGACGAACCAAGAGCTGAGGACGGTTGAGTTCCGACCCACGAGAGCTCGGCGCAGACTCTGCTCTCCGCACCGGATTAATGGCATTTCGTTGTCGACGTTCTCGTTGAACCGCTATCGACGCTTTCGATCGAAATGTCCGAAAACCTTCGTCGTTTACGAAAAACGTCGAGTCCTATCACCTTCCCGTCCGGACTATTCGCGAAAATATCGAAAAGACCGAACGAAACCGTCGAGGTGGCTTTAAAATTTTTAAAAACCAAGAAGGTCGAATTCGTTGCGGCACGCCGTTGCACCTGTTACCGCGAGACTATGAGGGAACGCAGACTGATTCAGTGAATTCGAGAAGTAATTCTGGCGCGCGCCACCGTGTCGCTTCGTTTCAACGGCGAATCCTCAATAAATTCTCTGATTACCGTAAACAATGCGACAACAATGCCCCGGCCATTAATCGATCGAGCGCGTGCGATTTTGCGCCGCAATTAATTGCTGTGATGCGCCACGGCAGGGCTTTACGAGTTTTCGATCGGTCCTTGGGTCCTTCGAGCTGGATCACGGTTGTGTTTCCGTCGTATCGTATCGTATCGTATCGAACAACGGTGCATGATCGTCCCGTTGAGGAGAGTCTTCTCTCGAAGCAGGATTTCGGAGAGCGGAGAAAGAGAGAGGGAGAGAGAATGCGCGAGAATGAGAGGAGAGGGGAAGGGAGGTAGACGATAGACGACACGGTGCGCGGTGGATCGCGTGGGCGCGTAATATATTCTTGGGATAGACAATGTGCCGAGCACGTGGGCTATAGAAGCCAAGTCGACCGGACCCGGGGCCCCATAATGAAGCGTTGACGCGAGCATAAAACGAGCGCCGCTCGAGACAATGGAGTGATTGAGCGCGGGTAACGCCAAAGGGTTGCCCGCCGTCAACCCCGGGGTGAAAATGTCAGTAACCAAATGTCAGGCCTCGCCTCCGGCGCGCTCTACAACCATTCTCGTTCCCGCGCGACCTCTTCCTCCCCCTCCTCTTTTGCTCGCCTCTTTTCTCGCTTCTCCGTCGTGCTACCCTCGTTTTCTTCCGGGTCTGTTCGTTTCGAGTCGCGTCGAATCACGTCGCCTCACCTCGCATCCTTTTTGTCCGTTTCATATCGTCTTTTCGTCTCTTTCCAATTCGGAGGATCGTTGTTCGAGCTTCGCGAATCTAATCGTTTCGAGAGTTCGCGTTTCTTTATCGCGAAACAAGACAACGCGGTCTTGATGATCTGGTCGTCCGGTGAAATCGAGTTTGTCGCCTCGCGGCGCAGACTCCAATTTTAAAGACTCCTTCGCCACTTCCGGTAGTCGTCAAAGCGAGAGGGAGGGTGTTCCAAGGGAGCTGGGGGATGGATGCAACGAAAACGTAAACGTCGCGGAGATACTTTGCCGCGACAAAGGGTTGTCCACCCTCACCCTCGGTTCCGGCCTCGTTCTCGAGAAAAGATGACTCGCGGGAAAATAAGGCGACACCGAAACGGCCGCGACGTCCTCCCGAAATACATACTTTATAGCCAGGAAGCATCTCTTCGTCGCGTCGCGAATCAGAAATTGCTTTCGTCGCGAGAGTAATGGCATTTTCGGCACAACGGATCGACGGAAACGAGAACATTCCCGAGCGGTTCTTTGACGCGTCGCGGAACGGGTTAAGTGGGTTTCGCTCGCGCGGCCCGGCGTGGTGTTTCGTGTCTGCTTCTTCGCTTCCTCCACACTCTCTTTCTCCTCTATCCATCAACGATAGTTCACGCGTTCCACGAACAACGATCCGTGCAGAATTTTCACGACTATACCGAGTGGACGAACGAATCGTATCCGAACTTTCCTTTCGCAGTATCGAAAAACCTTTTTCCAAGAACGGTTCTGGGTGTGTTAAATGTATCGTAGAGAGAACAAGTATCGTTAGTCCGTTCCACGTTACCGATCTACTCGTCTAGTCTTTACGAGCTGTTTTCCGGTTTGCCGCCGATCTATCGCGGTCTCGACAAAAAGAAAGGAAAATTAAAACGAATAGAAGGGCTAATTCGTTGCTTTCATTCCGTTTCCACGATCGTTCGAAAGAATTAATAGAACCCCGTGTAGGTACGTGTATCGGGAGTAATTCGCGATTCGTGTGTAGCCGAGCGTGCAAAGAGCTCGGCGCTCGCAACGAAACGCGACGGGTAGTCACGAGTAATGACTAGAAAACCAGTTCCGTCCCGGCGAGATGTTGCACGATTCTGTTCGGTCTGCCGTGTATAGGTAATACTCGACGCGGCGCGGCAGTGTGCGAGCGGTGAATCGTAACCTACCGTAACCCACCGCGGGACCACCACTCCCGATGCAATGCCGCGCGCCATGGCGGCGCGATCGCCCGATCGTTCTCGAATTAACCTAACCGGACTCGTTCGTAAAACGGTCGATTTCTTCGTCTCGGCCGACGAGGAGCATCGAATCCCCAAAACTTTTCTTCTCGCGAATTTGCGATCGACTCGTCCCACACTGTTGCTCGACGAACAAGAGACCAGTGGTAAATGTGCAATCGGTTGGGATTTGCGAGGTATCGATCGGAATTCTGGGACGGAGACTCGAGTCTGTGGCGATAATAGGCTTCCGGGGACGATTAGAGAACGATGACGAAATCAACGCGACGAGAACCTGTCGCGGAGACTCGAGTTACGATAAACTACCGGTGGGTATACAACGTATACGTATCTATAGGTAGCGTACGTCATGTACGGTCGTAGTAGTGTGGAATACCACACCAAAGAACCTCGAACACTCTGTGTGAGTCGGGTGGCAAATCGAACGGGAATGAGAAGAATCTTTACATATCTATGTAGGAGCGTTGGAAAAATGAGAGAGGGTCCAAAAGCGGGATTCGAACTCACGACCCCCGGCGCCGAAAGCAGAGATTCTACGCACTGCTCCACGGAACTCTCCTATTTTCGAAAAATGTTATTTGCTCCTTTGTTGGGTATGGAGTTCCCGATCCCAGATCTATCTACAAGTGAATCCCAGGAAATAATTTTCGATCGTTGCGAAAGAAAAGTTTCGTTTGCTTTTTTAACGGAGAAGGTTGTTCGGTAACCGATCTTGTAGACGCGATGATCCCAGTCGGTACTACCGCACGTCAAACTCGAAGAATGGACAAGCAACGGAAAAGACGGAAAGAAAGGGGCGCGACGAGTGTAGGTGACGCGCGAGTTTCGCCGGAAAAGATTAAAGGTGGAAGAATCTCTCCGTGTTTGCACCGCGATAAATCGAACCGGGCGTCGCTTCGAGAGACGGGTTTCCTTCCAACCTCTACGGTGTCTCTCCATGTCGGTTCCGCCCATCGGTGATTTATAGAGGCGAAAGATATATCGGCCGCGCGAGCACCCAGCACACGCACCACCTACTACCAAGGACATCCGAAACGCGTAAGGAGAGACAGAGGGGTTGGAAAGAGGGTCGATCGAGCGGAGATACCCAAGGTAAAATTCGCGCGACCCATTAACGCAACGCCTATCCTTCCTGCTACTCGACACTCCGCGCACATCGACCAAAGCAACGGAAAGAGAACGTTTCGAACGCGACAACGAGAACACGGCCGAGAGAAGATGCGCCTCGAATTCCATGGATAAAGCCTGGAAGCAGCTGGCTTTCGGTAGAAGCCTGAGTCCGTATTCGAGAAACGGTTCGCGCGACCCGTCGACCGTTTACCCAAAAGAATGAAAGACGTTCGTTTCTCCAGTTTGCTGGGATAAACTTTTGGGAAGACAGCGAACAAGGGATTGAGAGATCGAGGGACGATGGGAAGGGGCGGGCTCGTACAAGTTTCCATGGACGCCCGGTAACGCGATAGATTGGACGTAATTAGGGACTTAATAAAATTCGCTGGCAATCTAAGAGGAAGCACGCCGCCCCGGGGAGGATTCGTTCCGCGGAGAGCGGAGAGAACGGAGAGCAGCGGGCCTGGTTACTCGTAACAAACCGCAGACACCCTGACCGCCCTCGAGCGAAGCGTGTGCGCGCGTCATTCACGCAGACCGCGATATAACCTAATAGAATTATTTTCCAAGTACGAGGGGTCGTGGCTCCCCCAGGAAGCGACAGCAGCCGCAACAGCAGGGGTCGCAACCTAGCGGCATAAGGGATGTCGCTCCGTGCTCCGATATACCCTCTGCTCCCTCGCCACTTTGCTCGTTCCGTGGTTTTACGGGTTGGGATGATAACGACCACCGAGCGCATAAATAATGTCGAATCCAGGAGTTTTCCGCGAATTTTCGTTCGTTTTTCTCGCGAAGAACCGCTGGCGCGACGCGGCACTGACAGTCGACCACACTCGGCTCGGGTACGAAGAACGCTACGAGCTACGAGTACTCGATCGCGAGCGTTAACGGTCGTTACGACCATCGTAACGGCGCACCGCACCGCGCCGCGCCGCGATTTCCTCGGGGCGACTAGTTACCGCGAATGATCGTGCACCTTTTACTTCTCGGTCACCATCTGTTCCGCGTCACCTGCGATATCGCGTGGTTTTTTCGATGTGCGTCTTTTTTTTCGACGCGATAACGCGAACTGGTAGCTGCGATTCTCATGGAATTTCGTGCGAGACATATTTTAATAATGCAAACAAAACACTAGGTTCTTCTTTCCGTCACAGTAAGGGTTTCACAAGTCCTATTACTTTTGAAACACTTTATAATTCTCTAGTCTTATCATGTCTTGAATATGCAAGTATTAATTAGTTAATAAGTTAATAGAACGCGAACGTAGTACAAATTTCTTAGATTTGTATTTCGTTTACTTGGATACCTAATGCGATTACTTCCGAAGTGATATGAAGTTTACAGACCCCTTGGACCCGAATATGTAATTGTGTAAATATGCGCCAACAATATGTGTAATGTTAATTGCGATTAAGTCTAATTCTATTATAACATGTTCTTTCTATCATTTGAACGTATCATTGGACGAATGTGCGTCCACCTCAATAAACTATTGTTATTTTAACGATGTATCGTAATTTGCGTTGCTGGTTGATCCTAAACGCTCCGAAATTTGTCGTTCGATGCATCGGTCTCGCTCGTCTTCCTCCCCTGGCGCGGCACACCGTAAACGACAGATCGGAGCCGCGATGTCGTATAATCGTCGAGTTAAGCGTTTCACCTTCCAACGGGCAGCTTTTGCGGCCGGTGTTCAACGCCGCCGATTACGCGTGCTTCGTGGCTTTTTTTACGAGCGATTCATTTCGTCCCCGGACGAAACTGCGCCGATACCGAAATACCACGACTACTTCGCGAGAAGGCGTCGACTCTGCGATACCGCGGAGCCTATTAAGGTTTTTTCTCTTTCTGCCGGTGGTCTACGATCGGAACGAAACGGCCGAAACGCCGCTCTTCAACCAGGGAACGCACAAGATCGAGAAGGACGAGACACTCTCTCTCTCTCTCTCTCTCTCTCTCTCTGCGTCTGTCTCGCGTACGCAGGCTAGCTCGCATCGAAGACGAGGTGAATAAGTATCGCGAGAGGGAAATCGTTGGAGCGTTCTTCGCCGATCGGCTTAAGCAACGGCGAGGGTCATCGACGCGGTGCTATTCCGCGTTCTACACGGTAATGGTAACGGTATTGGCAATAGGCAGCGCTCCTTCTTTATGCCGTTCTTCCCCCACTTCCCCCTCGTTCTATCTCTCTCTTTCTCTCTTGTTCCTCATTGCGCGTCTTTTCCCGCTCGAGGAACTTCGAAAGTAATCTCGATTATCGCGCGGCGTACTTACACGTTTCGTGCGAGAGGCAAGGGGAGTTAATCTCGCCGGACACGGCGAGCCAGTGCGAAACGATACCGACTATCGGCAAGCTTTTTACACGAAAATCCGAGTGCACGGAAATCTTTTTACTCCGCCCATCGCTTCTTCGAGGCGTTACGACCGCGGCGAAATTTCGTGTTCACCAGCGCAAAATCTTCGGACGAACGCGTACGAGTTTCTGTCGCGAGCGATCCGCGTACGAACAGGGATGACTCGTTTGAAAGAGCAGGAAGAGCAAGAGCTGAAGCGAGAGCGTGCGCTTGCTCCTATCGAGCCGGCCCGGTCGTAATTACGCGTCAATTTTTCCGATGGCTCGCGCGCTCCTCGTATCTCGTTTTTCTTTCTACTCGTTCCAGCCACTCGTTCGCGTTTATCTCTGTTTCTATCCCGTTCCTCCGGTCTACTTATCCTTCTCTAACTATTATTAGCGGTAATGCATGCCATTAGCGTCAAGGTTCGTGCGCGAGAACGAGGAGTCTCTCTCTCGACATACTCGAGAGAATCCGTGGTTTTATAAGTTGCGCGTGCATCGGCCTGTCTACTCGACTGCTCGAACCCAGGTCGGCTTGCCGACCGTTCGGTCGATCTTTCACCGACGATCGTTTGTTCGAGCCGAGCCGAGGCTGCTCCACCTGGGCCCGCCCGCACACCCGCGAGAATTCTCTTCGTCGACCTCTGCTACTAACAGACGACGAGAGAAGAGAACGCAAACATTTTTTTCCTCGTCTTTCTTCTTCTCTTTCGTTCGCGCGAGGCTAGTGTACGCGTAGCGAACCCTGTCTGTGTTCCAGTCTGCAAATACCATCGAACGAACCCGCGTTACGATCGTACGCCTCGACTGTCAAATATCACCGTCATCGACCATTTACCGCGATTCAGAATCCTCGACCAAAGATCCCCTGTAACGGATATAAAGGTGCGCGTGGTAGCCTGCTCGAATTCTCGAGGGGCCGCGCGCATAAGGAAAAGAAGCATCTTTCCCTCGTGGCGGAAACACGTGGAACTCTCGCTGGTAATGATAGTTCGCTCGTCGAAGGAACCAACGCGCAAACCGGGGAATCACGATCGCGAATATTTATCGCGACGAGTTAACCCCATGGCCGGACGCGTGCTCGAAAAAAAGTCAGAAAGATGCCTCTGCGACGGGACGCGTCGCGAAGCAGCCGGCTGGAGCGGAAGGGAAACAGGGGAGACTAACTCTGAGCCATATTCCGTGGTCGCGTCGTTAAGCAGCAAAAAATAATAAATCACCAGGATTTTTAGTCTGGCCGGAGAAGATAAATTTAATGACTTAACTACCGTGGATCGTTCCACGGGAGGATGGAAACTGCGACGAACGGCGAGTTGGCCATTATTATTTCGGGGGTGGTTGCAGAAAAGAGTTACGAGAAAGCGAGAACGGCGAAAAAAGATATCACTTTTTTCGCGAGACGATGAATCGAGAGGGCAAGATGGTGGAGAAGCTAGAACGTTACGGTACACACGAACGCATATCACGCTACGCGAGAAGAGCATCTCAAGGTCGAAAACTAGCCGTTTCCTCGTATGTCCCGATTCCGAGGCGATCGGTCGAAAGTTCAGACACGCGAGTCCGCTGTAATACAACAGCCTCTTAGTCGTCCGGTTCGCGCATCATGCGCATTAGTTCGAGACGTATCGTGGTGCATTCGAAATACACGCGACAGACTAGTTAAAAAATCGAAGAAGAAGCCGGAAAAAATATCGAGTGCCATATCTCGTTCCCTGTTGGCCCAGCGAAAGGCTTGCTTTGCGAGGAGGTAAAGTGTTCGGCGGCGAACGATCCTACTCTTCTTCCTCTTCTTCCTCTTCTTACTTTTCCTCCTTTTCTGCCTCTTCTGGCTCTCCGGCTGAGATACGACCTCGATTCCATATGGCTCGTGAATCGCGCAGGAAAGAGGAACAGCCTGTTTGCCGCGTCTCCTTTCTCCTCGGTCGGGTGGCTGGAGGACGGGGGAGGGACACCTAAATCGACGGGTAAACGCGGCGGCCCTGTATTCGCGGCGATATTCACGACGGCATCGTGGTCGGGGCTACTTACCGGCCGTGAAATATGAAATTAAATTCATTAGACTTCTCGCGGTTATAATAAATCGAACGATTGTACGGGGATGGAAGACGTACCGGGATTATAACTCAGACGGTCTGAATGGAAAATGATGAGAAATGTCTCTCATTGAACGCTGGGGGGTCCAGGACCCAGTCCTCTTGCTCTCTCTCTCTCTCTCTCTCTCTCTCTCTCTACTTGCCTCATACTATCTTTTTCTTTCTCTTTCGCTACATCCCTTCATCTTTCCTTCTCGTACATTGCCTTTTGGTCGGCTCGCGAGAACCAGCTATCGCGCGCGTCCGAAACGATTCTCGGACAGACCGACTCCTCGTCGAACGACACCGAACGGGTAACGATCCAACGGGAATGGGAGAAGAATGAGAGAAGAAAAAGAAGGTGGAGCGATCGATTCTTGGACCCAAAAGCTCTCTCCGGTCGCTTCGAACTGTCGCGCTCTCTATCGCGATTCATTGTGTTTTCCAACGTTTTTTTCACAGTTTTCGAGCGCTGCAAGTGAGAAAGAGAAGACCGACGACAGAGGACGGAGGTGAAAAGATAGGGGTGGAAAGAGCTAGGGCCGAGTGGCGCGCGTCGAGATTTCCAGAATAACGCGACAACCGACACGATTCGCGCGAACACCGCGAGTCGTGCGCCTTCGTGCAGTCGGCAACGTCCTCTCTTCTCCCCTCTTACTAATTTATCCGACAGCCGCGTCACCGTGTAAATTGCTCGACGGAAAGGCCGAGTCGTCGGCTGATTTATGTATATCGGCGCATTTAAATGGGGAACAAAGTAACCGGTCTTCGAGAAAGAGACGAAACATGCTTCGACTCGATCGTGTCGTGGAACGTAATTTTCAGCTGTCCAGAACTCCTGGAAGACCCTATTCGATTGCTCGCACAGAGTATGTAATTCGAAATTGAAACAAATCTTGAATTAAGTTCGAGAACAAACCGGATCTCCTTGTAGATCGCGTCATTATTCCAGGATGTAAAACTACGATCGCGAATCGGTTCGATCGCCGAAAGATTTATCTTCATTCCGTCCGCGATAAATTATATCGATACATTGGTCATCGGAACGACAACCAGGAAGCGTTTATCGTTAGTTGCTGTTAGCACGGCGATTAAACCAACGAGTTTCCAGCTCAACGACCGTCCGAACCTACATTTCCATTCCGTTGCATTCCTCCTTACGTTAGTTAAACATTCTAAATTTCCTTCTGATTGCGTTCGTTTGTAACATCCCGAGCCATCCCGTAGTTTTCGTTCTACGCCACGACCCAGGCAAAATAATATAACGTATTATCCTTTACGCCTCTCCGTCAGCCGTGTTTCAGTTTAAATCGTATCGTATCGTTCGCATTATTGTACGAACCAATCTTCGATGCGCATCCATACAGTTTCATACGATTACGATCCGTACGAGTACCATTAAACGGAGTTTCATCGATCGCAGAGGGAAAAACGTAATTCAATTTCCATCGAGTCGAAATTAATTTCGCGTAGTTGCCACTCGCCGTGTTCATTATCTCCCCGATATACATAGATATGTACATACCTATCGTGCGAATGGAAATCGCTGCCCTGAGACGGATAGAACGCGCAGGACTTCAATTTTTTTTATTATTAATAACTTGGAAACGAAGCCTCCAGTATAATTTCGTAATTTTTGATTTTCATGTTATTTTAACACGTAGAATTACGCGTTAAACCTTAAATTATCTGACACCAGTGGATCGAATGGTCGACTCTGCGTTTTCCAACGACATGGATGTTCGTCGAGAAAGCGGCGACGATCGCGGTCGGTTCGAGGGGCGAACGAGAGAGGTATCCGCGTGAAAATTTATGGCCTAGTCCATGTCCGAGCGTCGTTAAACGAGCGCAGCTTTGAATGGAGTAAATGGGCTGTGATTTGTACATTGACAGGCACGTAATGCCACAACATCGGAGGCATCGGCATTTTTCGTTCGAGGAGAAGTCTTTGAGCGTGAGGCGAAGAATGCCTCGTGTTTTGGTCGAATCGTTCGCTTTCCGTCCGCACTCTGAAAGAGATAACGACCTCTCGAGTGTTCGGCCAAATATCCATTCTACGCTGTTTTCCTCTTTAAAGCGGAGTTCCCGTAGGCGTGTCGATTTCTGCCAGCTGCGGGCCACGTCCCGTTCCCGAAATCGTTCGAGCGAGCTGCCAGGTTTTTTCTTTATACTCGCTTCTTCTAAACTTCTAAACAGACAGAATTCCCGTAGCCGTAATGGAAATAGGCCAAACAGACGAAACAGATGATAAAAACGAAAATTTTCAACGACCCGCGTACCTACAATTAAATTAATAATTCTTGGTCTTTGCTATCCAATCGTCGACGACGAACTCGTCGAACGGCATTTCGTTGTTTTATTTCGTTGTCCCCCTTTCGTCGGTGTATCGAATATCGAATCGACATCGAAAACCACGAAGACTGTACATACCGAGAAGAGAATAGATATCAATGCAAACATCCGGTGAACGATATCGCGATAAACTATGGATCTAACCGGTGCAGTGGATCAAGAGACGCGCGACTGTTGTTTGTCTCGTGGGGGTGCAGGCATACGATTTTCCATCGACTTTTTCAGTTGACCAGAACGAGGGATCGAGAGGTCCTCGAAAGGTGACGTATCGAATCGACTGGATTTTAAACGATCTCGAATTTCCATCGAATTTCGTAGATCGAATAGCGCGATTCGCAACGGCGTATCTCTCGACTGGGACAGCTGGTCGTTCTTTTCTAGCCCAGACCGGCTGGATCGGAGTGTCTGGTCTCGTCTCGCGAAGCTTCTTACCCCGGATAAAGATCGTTCTCGAGTCGGTCGAGTCGATTCTGTTGCGTATGTCTAGCATACCGTGATCCGGTGAGGTCCGGTAAAGTCCGACAAGGTCCGGTGAGGTCCGACTCGGCAGGGGAATATATCTATACACGGTTTGTTGTCGATTGTGTGTACACTAGTCGGTTAATTGGGCACATTGTGGCCGATTCGGGCGTGCACTTAGCCGGGTGCGACTCGTGCCGTCGCGCCGGCCAAGGACGAGTTTTTCGCTCGGCTCCGTTTCCGATCCGTCGAAGAGCGAAGGACTGTCGGTGCTCACGGATCGCGACGGGGTAGGTACCGGCTGTCGAGATGGACGTCTACCCTCTTCTATTCCACGAGAAACCTATTCGGTCTCTCTTTCTTCCTCTAGCCTCCCCCTCACCCCAACATCCCTTCCCTTTCCTTTCTTTCCTTTGCCCTTTTCTTCTGAAAGCGACCCGAACGAACCTCGAAAAGTGCTCTCGCAGGCTCCATTGTCGCGCGAACGCGTCTTCGAGAGAAGAGCAAACACGCTTAACCCCCCGACCTATTGTCGCGACGGATTATCCGATTTGCCGTGCGCGCACGCCGGAATGCCCGTTACGAGCACAGGTTACTCCGCTCGCTTTTGCTTCGCGAACGTACCCCTCCGATAGATCGACGCGACGTTCCGTAATCCCACGTGTTTATCGGTGATCGCGCGTACGAGCAGCATATTCGTAACGACGGACAATATCGAGACACCGTCTCCTTTCGTTTACCTTAATACCTTGTTATTACGAAACGCCTCGTCGTACTCGTGGACAGGTCGAACTTTCCATAACCGGTTGTCGTTCACCGATATCGTAATTCGCCACGTCATTTCGAGCTGACGCGTTTTTCGCGGACACAATTTCCGTCGACTAAACCGTTTAAATTTCGAGCGGCTCTATTGGCTCTCGCATCCAAAGGCACGCAAAGTCTCGGGACCGTCGAACATTTCTCCAATAGAAGTGTCCAGTCATCCTGGGAATCGTAAACTTTTTCGACCGTTGCGCGTCGGTGAAAGCGAGGGAGGCTTTCCCGGGAGTTCTGATTCGGAAAAATGCAGAGCTGCGACGCGACGGAGCTACCGAACTGCCGTGGCGAGGGGAGGGCGATCGAGGGCTAGAAGTTATTGGATTACGCGTTCGCATTGTCCCCGGGACGGGCAGCTGTTCGTCCCGAAGGCAACGCAAGATGCACGCCGAATATGAAAATAATATTTCCTTTTGGCATCGGTATGATCGATATTTATTCAAGCGTCCGGCTAGCATTGTACCGTGGCCCCGAGATCTCGTTCGCATCGCATTGTACCCCGAAAGATGCTCTTCTCTCTCTCGAGATTTGCGAGCTCCGACAATACGCCGTGCCGCTCGAAATCGGTACGATCGATCGGAGTGCCCGTTCTTCTGTTCGGCTCTCCTTCCTGAACAGTCGCAAGCTTCTCGCGTGTACCCGACATCGAATAATGCTCCGTTTTATCGCGATCCCTCGACTTCCGAGTCGTTCCAGCGAGCCAAGCAGAAAAATCTTTCAAACGAAATTAAAATCGATGCAAAACATGTATACATATACGGGGTGTTTCGTGGAAACGATAACATCGTGTCGAGGATAATCGGTATCGCGACGCTTTCGTCGATGAACTTTGAACCGGCTGTGTTGTGTCGTGAAACGCGCGAATTGCGCAACCAGCGCTCCGACTTGAAACTATGTTGTACGTACGTACTATCAGACTTTCAGACTTTTGTTCGACGAGTCACTCGCGAACACCGATCCTCCGTTCCAACGAAGTCATATTCGAGTTTCGTTCGATTCTTCGACGGTCACGAAAACGTGGATGCGGATTCCCTTTCCCTATCCACTCACCCCTATCTTTCTCTATCTATTTCTCTCTCTCTCTCTCTCTCTCTCTCTCTGTCTCTCTACCTCAGTTATACATACAAACGAAACTTCAATCCCGCGGAATTTGATTCGAGACGCCGTGCCGGCCGCCACGCCGGTGAGTTTTAAACTTCGTTTCGAGTCGAACAAACGTCGGCCGAGCGCACCGGTGCGGCGGTTGCTCCATAACTTTGAGATTCTTTGGCTTCGAAAAGGGTTCCCCGGTGCTCGGCTAAGTGAGAAGTTTTACCGCGGTCTCCTTGTTTCCGTCTCCAGCATCCTCCCCGTCGTTCTCCCCGTCCCCGACCGAGCTCGAGGCAAACGAGAAACCATCGTCGCGTTATCCGCCGAAAAATTACGTTTCGCGTGAGTCGAGTGACACGGGTGGGGGGGAGGGGGGGAATAATCATTCTTCGTGGAAGAGTTCGAGTACCGTCATTTATTCGAGCAGGCTTCGATTCGAATTACCCGCGAATCGCCGTGCTGGGGATCGCTTTGAACTCGGGTTTCGACCGAATTATCGGTCGGTAGGATGTATATGTGTAGCGCAACGTTATCGTAATCATCTAAACTACGACTCACGTTAGTTTACGATAACCGGAAGATACGCGAGAGTCGTCGGCTTACCTGCAACAAACAAAAATCAATTAATTACTTTATACGTTTCTACGAATCGAAAATACCGAAATGACGTCACTGTTCGCTTCGTTTCGTTCTTTTGGTCATACGATCGTGGAAATATATATATATATATATATGTACCTACTTGAAGCGTCGCGTCGCGTAACATAAACGCCAAGTGAAATCCACGCGTATAAAAACACCGCGAAAAAAGGACGACTTCATTTTTGAAATATAATTTTTCGTTTCAATTTATTATCTAGGCGCATCTACGGTAATATTGTAGCGTCATTAACCGTGGAAGAAACTGGCTCGCACCGATCGAGCAACGAGTAAACGGACTCGCATCGCGAACGGGTACAAATGTCGCGGCCTGTGTACGGTAACCTTTAGCTTCTCGTACGATCGAGGAACTCGGATCACACCCAGTCAGGATGCCGCGAGCAGATAACGACGTCGTGCTCGATCCTTCTTCGATATCGACCGATTAATTTCCTCCTTCTCCCTAACGTTTTTTTCTCCGCTGCTATACGTTCGTTTTCCCGCGTCTTCTCTTCGCTGCCGAGTCGCTTTTGGTTCCGGCACGCACTCCAGGGTTACGTTTTTTTGTTTTTTTTCGGAGGTCGAGCAACACGGAAATGATAGGCTGTACGAGTAAATTAATATCTAAATGCCGGAGCGTTAATCGAAATTACAAATAGTTTGCGTGTATAGGCGGTCGACTCGCTCGTTTGCTCGTTATCGATTCGAGTCGACTCGATTCGCGAACTCCGTTCCTATCTGCTAGAGAAGGGCCGCTCGCGAGCAGAACAATCACGCGTATAAGGGTGTTTCATTTAACTGGAAACGGTGGAATATCTTACGAAGGATTAAAGTTATCAAAAAAGTGTTCGTACAAAAGTTGTTTGGTAATAAAGGGGACATTACGTGGTATGAATAATTTTTCTATAAGTGTAGTAGTGGGGGAGATATCAAAGTCAAGTTAATTTTTTTATATGGAACTGTGTATTTTTTTATTTATATTATGGTAGTGTTTGTTGGGACGAATACAATGAACTGCCACATGATATCATTCCCTGTAGCAGGAAGTTATAAATTAGTAAGATTTTAAGACGATTTACGAAACAGGATTATGGTCGCATGCGAAAGAATAACGGACAAGATGTTGAAAAGTGTCGAAAGAGAATTTTTAAACAGAATAGAAACGTGTATTTGTAACGATGGTGGGCCTGTTGAAGGATGAATGCCGTAAAAAATTATTAATTAATTCTTGATACAAGTTAGATAGTGGTAAGTGAAATTTAAAATCCATTATTTATGCTTAACTCCTCATATTTTCTACAATATTGGTGTTGTTTCCATACCAGTAATATTTTATTAAAAACGGAACAATCGGTCTGGTACGAGTAGATGGCACAGTCATCCGTGTTGATCTGACTACTTTGTATTTAATTCATGATATTTTACAACTCGGAATGATATCATGTGGCAGTTCGTTGTATTCGTCTTAACAAACACTATCATAATATGAATAAAAGAATACAGGGTCCCATTTAAAAAATTAACTTGACTTTGATATCTCCCCCACTACTACACTTACAGAAAAATTATTTATACCACGTAATGTCTCCCTTTGTACCAAACAACTTTTGTATGAACATTTTTTTGATAACTTTAATCGTTCAACGAAACACCCTGTATGTATACCTGCACGCTTGTTCGTCGTTCGTCTACGATACGACTGGTTCGACGTAGAGTTTCAGACGGGAGAACCGATCTCGACGTCTTTTTCTTTCGATCTATCTCTGTCCCCAGATCCCCTCTTCTATTTGGACCGTTCGATTACGCGGTTCGGTACGGTTCAGTTCTCTTCGCGCTTCCTCTAACCGTCTATCTTTCTCTCTCCTATCCGTCCCCCCCCTTTTCGCTCGTCTCGACGTTCAGTTCCGTCTCGTCCGTTCCAACGGCCGATAGATAATTGGCGTTGCGTGCTTCGAGATAAACGGCCGTGATTGGCGAAAATAACGATTAATAATTATCCACTCGCGGGTTCCGAGGCGGTCTGCCCTCTCATCTCGGATCTCCTGAGAGATCCGAACGAACGAACAGAGAGAGGAGGCGTGAGAAAGAGAGAGAGAAAGAGAGAGAAGTCGCTATATTCGATGGTAGGCCGGGCCGGGACCTCCTGTCCGTCTTCCGCGCTCTCTCTCCCTTGCTCTTGCCCTCTCACCCCTCTTCTCGTTGGCCGCAGCCAGCAAATTTTTTTTGCCAAAGCGGTGGTTTACTCTTACGGGTCCGCTGAAGCTTCCATCGCTCGCAAGATTTCGCCTAACTCCCGAACCGCTTCGCAATCGTTCGGAATAATGTTTTTTCGGGGACGTACATCTCGATCGCAAAAAAAGAAAATATCGTGTCACGTCGAACGTTGCAACCGCAGAGAATCGAGTGAACGGAAAGGAATATCGAAACGCACGCGCACTCGAGAGGAGAACGACGAGCAATCCTTGGCCCCCGGTTTGTCGGTATTGTAGAACTCGATGAACGAACAGCCGGCGAATGGCGACTGGCGAGTGGCGCGTGCCACGCGTTGCGATTAACTGTCATTCGCGCTTTGCCTTTGACTCTCGCGCTTCCATTCAGACCCACCCACGTACTCACGCATTCGTGCGCCTCTCTTTTTCTCCCACCCTTTTTTCTCCCTTCTTCGCAGTCGCTACGATTTCGCAAGCTCGATCGACGATTGCGATTACTATCGTCGCAGATTTCGATATCTTAATACAGCTGTTCCTTTCTGGAAAATCGCGAGCATCGAAAATGTTAATAATTCCATCGGAAACGTACGGTAACAGCACGCGTCCTTGGTGCGATTTAAATAATATGCTCTCAATACGCTTATCGTATCAAACCATGTAGTCGCGATCGCGATTCACGATTCGAGTAGTCGGTGGCATCGTTTCGTTATGTAAAAGAGGGGGAGAATCAGTGGATAGGAAAAAGCGCATCCCCGACCGATAAATTGAAGCATGCGGTGCGGCGCTGGTTGCGGCGGCTGTGGCGACTGCGGTTGCGATGGCAATGACGTCGGCTCCGTGACGCGATACGATTTGATAAGTTGTGTCAACTGCTCGTTAGTTAATTGTCGGTGCGCGACACTCTCTTCGGCTCTCGCTCGTATACGCAGTCGCAATGGACCTCCCCCTCAGCCAACTTTGTCACCCTTTTCGGCACCCTCCAGCACCGACTCGGACCTCGCCACCGCCAATGTACTGGCCACCGTCCAATGAATGCCCTTCATTTCCATACTTCGTTCGACGGTCAGTGAGACCAGCTAATCAGATTATTTAACCCTCGTTCGACCTGCCTCTTCTCTCCGATCTCCTACCGTCCTGTCGCGTTTTCCGCTCTCTGATCTCTATATCACCCTCTCCGTTTCTCTCCGTTTCTTTCCATTCCATATTTTCATGGCTGTTGAATACTATCATTTCTTTAACACGGTTAGACCGCCATACTAAACGTATTTCCCTTCTGTCGATTGTAAGTATTTATTGGCAGTCCTGGTTTTCAAGTAATCTCGTAATCGTGCCGAAATACCAAACGTGCCAGTCACAACGAACGCGGTGGTCCACGGTTTCGTTCTCGTTCTTGCAAATTAGTCGAAATTACCGTACATTAATTCCGAGACGCGGTAAAAACAGGCACCTACACGTCACTTTTCGCGCGGCGTATCACTTCAGCCGAGAAAAGCTCTCGTGTCTGGAAATTACCACGCGAGCGACCGTTCCTTAATTAACGGTACAGAGCGGTCGCTCGTTCTCGAGCTCGTGCTCGCGCACGCGCCGCCAGGAAGCGTATTTTCCGGTTGTTGAACGAAACCCGGCGTTACCCAGACATCCACGTGATGCTTCGTGAACGAACGAAATAAGATTTTCGTCGCGAAACAGAAAAGCGACTGCCATTCGCGTGCCACCAGCCACCACCGCAAAACAGACTTTTCGATAGGGAGACGACGAGAAACCTCGAAAGCCACGAACAAACGAGCTAGAAAGGGAGACAAGCCAGAGAAAGGGGGAATAAGGGATGGGAGGTGGTGGGTGGTAGAAGGGAATATGAGAAAGTGAAAAAGAAAGATCGAGCCTCTGGTGCAAAGAAGATAAAGAGAGACGGAGGGAGGAGACCGTGTCGACAAGGGGTTATAACGTAATTGTATTAGTCGGGTAGGGTCCGTGAAGAGCAACGGGGTCCTGCCGTAAAATTAATGCCTTTGGCTTATCAGTGGCCTGACACTTCAGCGCCAAAAGTCCCGCGTTCCATGGACCGACGCGGAACTCGGGGGACATCCCGAATGAACGCGATCACCGCGTGATTCCGAGACCGACAAACCACTAACCAGAAACCAACTGGAAACGCTACCGACTAATTGCCGACGCTCGTGACATGCAGTTCACGGTGCAGCCACGATCGGTTACCCCAGCCGTTGTTTCGTTTCGAACCGCGCGCCGTTACGTTTCCAATTATCGTACGATCCTGCTGCTGCTGGTGGTGTTGTGGTTCCTGCTGCTTCTGCCAATTACACGCGCTTTTCACATTCTAATTCTTCGACTCGTTATTTATTCGTAGGTTAAATCTCGTAAGGGACTCTCTCAGCAACGAACCGTCCTCTTTTCGGGCGAAACACGCGTGTAACTCTCGGTAGCGTCGACATTTTCGGTCGGCTATTTCTCTCCTAATGAATGCCCCATTAGGTAGTAACGGAAGGTATGCACCACTCGCGGGTTCTGTCACGGGTGTAGAGAGCCGCTTCTGCTCGATGTAAATCGGATTAATTAGAGAGGACGATCTAGAGAACGGGTGAGGGGTAGAGAGGAGTGTTTTTATTCGGTGAGAAAGAGGAAGAGGAGGAGGAAGAAGAAGAAGAAGAAGAATAAGAAGAAGAGACCGCGAACTATCGTTCGTCGTGAATTGTCGAAATAAAATTTAAACTTTCGATCGAGAAAACCGGAAAACGTGTCGCGTCGCGATGCGTCCATTCGATGAGAACGTGTAATTGGAGCTCGTCGATCTGTTATTTCTTAAACAGAGGTTAATCTGTGGGCAAAGCGGAACGGAAATCCAGTTCCATCGTAGATTCGACCTAAATCGAATAGGCCAGCGTATGGTCCGCGAACAATTACGAAAACTTGTCGAGTCGGAAAGGCGAAACGTTTGAGCGGAATAACCGGGTTCGGCTCGACAGACTCTGGGCGACGTAAAACTCGAGACGCGTCGAGCGTGACGAATCTCGTTGGCAAACCTAATACCGGAATCGAGATGTTCCTGATTGAGAAGTTGAACGCAAAAGAGGAACGAGGAGGAGATAAAGGAGCAGTAAATGGAGAAAGAGAAGGAGAAGGCGAAGGAAAAGGCGAACGCTAGTGCGCCTGTTCTGTGCCTGTCCTCTGTGTGCGTGCGCGCGTCGCGTTGGCGTATCGAAGCGTGGAGGAAAAAATTGGATCGGTCACGGACACGTGCTACTATACCGCAGGATCTCGTTCGGCCCCGATTCAAACCGAAAAAGAACCCCGATATGCTTCGCCTCGGGAATCTCCATCCCTCGGCTCTTTCGCTTTTCCTACGCTTCGTCACCGAAATCCCTCCCTACTTTTTTCCTTCTCCATCTCTACCCCGCCCGCCGCCGCTCGTACGCCACCGTCCTTCTCCGGTCGTTTTTCGTTCCCGGATAGTTTCGCGGTGTGTATATATATATATATCGCGAGGGTAGCCTCCCTCCCTCGTTCCTGCTTTCCCATCCTTTTCTCTCTCGCGTTCTCTTTCTCGCCGAGGTTTTCTTCGACGCCCCTTAGACACCCGCGATCGTACCCTAAGCCACAGAGAGCAGCAGTCGCGGTTAGGGGATGCTGAGTCATACGGACCAGACCGGTCGGCGTACCGCATAGCGGATACATGGCGTGTCACCCCGAATATTATTCGAGTGCCTGACAGCGCAATCTGTGAATGCGCGATATTGTCTGGTGGTGGCGGCGGTGCGTTCCGTCGTACGGCAGGCATGTGGGACTAGGAATGCCACGCGTGCAACACCCAAACCAACCCCCGCCCCCTCCAGCATCCCTACGCACGCCGCCATGCAGCCCTCTGTATATGTAACGTGTGCATGTATACGTTGCAACTCGGCAGATTCATCGATACTTTCACGGCCTCGCAATTATGTACTTATTAGACGCCTTCTTCTTCTCCTTGTTTTTTTCTTCGACTTTTGTTTTACTTACGAACGATGGGTTTCCGAGTTCGGTTCGCAGGAGCAGATACGAAGAGTGGCCGCGAGTCGCGACAAATTCAACGCGAACGATTTCGCGTACGCACCCCGGCACGCACCAACGTTTTTTTTCGTCTCGTTCTTCCTTTCTCGGATGGAATTTCTTCGCGACGCCAAAGGGGGAACAACAACTTCGGGGAATTCTAGAGTCTTACGGTTGCTTCGTCGATCGAGCAAATAAATAAGGATGTAAAGTGGCGCGAGCACGCGATAAATTCAGACCGCGTTCGTTCTTAATTTAGGATTCGAACGACAGTAACGACCGAGGTCTACGGTGACATCGAAGTCGTGACGAGGGGAGCTTTTCGTTTGCGAAAAGAGATACAAAGGACGCTACAACGAATACGCTGCTAAGAAATCATCGAAAATTTATACTGTTTCTCGTTTCTCGTGATAGAACCGATCTATGGATACGAAACCACATCCATCGAATGGAATCGGGAATGGTGACGTTATTGTCGCGAGGCAGCTTGAAAAGAACGCCAGAGTCAATTGTGTTCGCGTTCGTGAGCATAGAATCCTGCTGCCGCAGTTACAGACTCGCACGGGTTGACGCGTATTTAGCGGCGTACCCGCGTCGAATGCGGCCATAAAACACGCTTGCGCCTAAATAAAGCACCGTTCTTTTGACGGCTGCTCGACGTAAAGCTAGGCAACGCGGTCCGTCCGTCACGGGTATCCAATTTTTTTCGCTCCCCCGCGTCCTTATCCCCACTCGCCTTTTCACTATTTTGGAATTGCCGCCGCAACGAGCAACGATTCGGAATAGTTGGTGGTTGCCGTTTTTATCGGTGGACACGGACAAACGCATCCGTTCTAAATAATACGGTTTGAAGAACCATACTACACGACTTCAGGATTTAATAACCCGGAACGAATTAAGGCACTCGCCGAACACTGATTCGAGAAGAATACGAAAATATCGAAACGCGCACTGCTAGACGCCACTGAACGAAGTCATTGAATATCTATCGTTTGGTCTTCTTCTTTTCGCGCAAACTCACAACACTGAGACTAGACTTGTAAACCTAGTCGACGGAAGACGTAAATGTCCGCTATGAATTTATTCGACACTGATCGTACGCGAGCTTTTAATACGAATTAACGTAATAAGGATAGGTGTTTAATACGAATCACAATAACGGAAATAACGACAACAAAATAACAACTGACACAATGATTAAATATGGATAAGGCGATGAAGTACGCTACGTTCTACAGGCGACACGGTTACGTACTCCGGAGTCTTTGTAAATGCACACAGAGCACAAGTTGGTACTGACTACTTCGCTCTAGCTGGTAAACTGACTTTCGGACAAAATTAAGAAGTCATGAAAATATGCGTTTTGTGTGATTGGCTAGAGCTAAGGTGTAGCGAATTGATTGGTTGTTCCCTGAAGGAAGGGGAATCCGTTGGTTGTTCCAGGATGCTATTGTGGAGGAAACCTCTCCTTCAGGTAATAAAGCTGGTCTGGGTTTGTCTTATATAACCGCGCTGATTTCGTGACCGAACTCGAAGAGGACTATACAGGTTTATGACCTTTTTTTGTTTCGGGTTTCGGTATTACCGCGCGGACGACACCGGCTGTCGACCAAATGTTGGACTCTTTGGCCATTGTCTACAAGAGTATCGAGAAGATTGAAAAAGGAAATATATGGAATGCATACAGGTTGCTCGGTTTAAATGATACGAGCCGAGGACGAGGAACACCAATGGACATTGGATCGAGGGGCAAATGGAACGAGAAATATTTCGGCGTAGCGTCGCAACCTCGTTTTCGACGGTATTTCCGTGGAAAGGGTGAAAAGGATGGGGCTTTGTTTCGCGAACGGCGTCGGTGCCGCGATATCGCGGTCCACCGAATTTTCGGGACAGTGGACGAGCAGAAATGTGGACGAGAGAGCGGGCAGAGGGCAGCGGAAAACTCGTGGGTAATACGAACCCGGAGGTTAAGCGACGACGGACGATTTTGATACAGGCGGCTGGCCGCGAAGGAGTCGGGGGCTGGATCCACGATCCACCGAGGCGCTCTGCAAAGAGAGAGAAAGAGAAGGATAGTGAAAGAGGTAGATAGAGAGAGAGAGAGAGAGAGAGAGAGAGGCCGAGGGTTCGTTTCCGCCGAGGACGTCGATAAGCGTTTCGCATTGTCCGACGGTCACGTGGCCAACCCTAGCTGTCCTCGTCGGCCTCGAAACGACGCCGTAGACCCGAGTACCGTCGTTTATATTAAACTCCGAGGTTAATACCGCGGCTTACTCTAATACCGGGCCAACCCTTTGCCCTGCGATACGCCGATAAGGGTTACGGTCCCGCGCGTCCGCGAATACCGGAGAATCCTCCGGCAACTACGACACCGATTTACCCTCCGCCGGTTCCCCTCATTTCCGTCTTTACGTATCGCGAAAAACTTAACGGGTTCCCCTTCCCGTAGCTTCGATTTTTCGTCGCCGAGTCATTCATGTACGATGTCGCCTACGACCGGAAATCTGAACGTTCTTTTCTTACTTAACCGTCACCAAATTTACCGTGAATAGCAATAGCAAAATAATATACGTACCGCCACGCCGCACCGACCTATCGAGCTCGTTGACAAGCAAGCGTTCGAAGAAATGTTTTCCTCGAACGAAGTTGTTCGTAACGAGATAGCGGGGAATCATTGAGTAGGGAAACAGGATAGAAATGTGTACTGCGTTCGATTGAGAGTTTAACAGCTGTTTACGAGAATTAATATCTCGTAAACTCGCGTGACGTCGTTGGTGGTTCGGGGGGGGGGGGCGGAAAAAGGCGGGCAATTTTTGGTCACCCTCGTTTCGAGCGCCGATAGCGAAACACAGTGTCGGGCGTGCAACGTGTACGCGAACGGAAGAGGGCAGATAATAAAACGAAAATGGGTAACGCTCAAAGTCAAGGGTTGGGGGATGCGACCCCGACTCAACGCCAAGTAACAATGCGAGAGATAGAGAGCCGGTAGCGAGGATCGTGGTCCCGGTTTCGCAGATAACGTGTTCTCCCCTTCTCCGGAGAGCTTCATCCCTTCGTAACTCCCGCTCTCGTTCGTTCGTTCGTTCGTCCGTTCGTTGGTTTCGCTCACTCGTTCTGTTTTCCCTTTGTCTTGTGATACGTATGCACGCGTCACGCGTGTGGCCATTCGTTCGACATCCCCTCGATTCTGCATCACGGATAGATTGCCGTCTCGGTCCCGGTCTCGGTCACGGCCTCGGTCGGACGGGGGACAATTTCGTTTAGTCGTTCGAAGGCGTGCTGTTTTTCTCTTATTCTCCACTTGTTACCACTGTCCATGGACGTTACTACAAAAAGTGGTATTGATTAACGTTCGCGACGCCAGCGTCCGGTGGTACACCCCATTAACATTGTTTTCCTCGTTCTTTATTCTTAGCCGTCTAGACGTCCTCGAAGAATACCGTCTCGTTGCTATTCCTGGTAGATTTCGATGGTTGTGTCGTGGAATCGTCGAGGATTCTGGACGATGGTCTATAACGGGCGATAGACGTTATAATCGATTTAAACACCACGCAAATATCGCGCCCCTTCAATTATCCGTTATATCACCTTCTCGCTCGGTTGTCTCTACCGGTTCTCGTTTCTCTGCCCATCTCCGGTCGACGTTTCGAGAGCACGAACGTTTCGCAGTGTCGATAAATTATCCGAGGTTAACAGGTGAGCGCGAACGACAGACGGCGATAATAACGACAACGATAAACGCGTCAATAATACGCCACTCGGATCGGGGACACGACTACGTGTAGGCAATATTAACGATCGGTGTGATTTGGTCGACCGTTCTCGCGTTATTCTCGCTTTCGTGCAGGTTACCAATCGAATCGGGCATTTTTTCCGGTTCGAGATCCGAGTAATCGTGAAATTTAATGCGTTGCATATGTACAGGTTGTCGTTGACCGGTCAAGAGACAGAAAGAATCTGTCCAAGAATCCACTTATGTCGCAGCTCCTGTTAATGCACCGATCGAAATTACATTAAAATTACACGCGCCGGTGTAATAATGAATCTGCATATACGAATTCCGTAGTCTATATTCAAAGCTGACATCACAATACGAAAATACAGTTTACGTAATAATCGCGACAGAGTATACACATGTGTAGCTGCGTAAGTGTTCTCTTTAATCCTGTCAGTTTGAATTTTCATGGGGTATAACCGCCGAGATCGTCGCTCAAAATTGTTCTCCTCGAACGATCATCCGTACCGTTTAGACCATCGAAACAGAAGTTGTCGGTATCGAAATCCGGTTGTCCGTACGAGAACGTATCGGTTCGTCTAGCTAGAACGAACAACGATCGCGGTTACTTTCTCCTCCCGTCTCCGCGATGCCCCCGTTTGCGCGTCCGTTTCAATGCGCTGTAGCCGTCTCGCGATTGGACACGATGCACGGAACCATCGCGTCGTTAGATGATTGCGCGGAAAAATCAGCGACGAGATATCCCCTCTCGGTATACCGGGCTCGTATCGGCCAAGCACGTCGCTTCAACGAGAACGCCAGCTCCTGTGCCGGGAGTAGACGAGAGGAACGTTTAGATATCGCTGTAATCCTTTCCTTTTTCCTTTTCTCTTTCATCATCATCATTATCACCATCTTCTTCTTCATCTTCCTCTTCGTCTTCTTCTTCTTTTTCGATTTCAACGTAATTTTTCCGCGGTATCGACCAGGAAAATTCCAACGTCGCCCGTCTCGGTAGTGATCAACGGCGCGCGCCATTTACGATTCGAAGCTCGTTACCGATATCCCCGGGATTAAACGCGTTTCCACGCGTATACTGGTCCGACGACGAGGACCGTGAATTAATCCTTCGGAGGAACGTCGTTGAGGAGACCGGTATCCTATAAACGCGGCGGCGAGACATCGACGCGCGGACGTTCCACGAGCGGATTCCCCGTAATCAAGCGAAACGGTCTTCGTGTACGGGTTATATTCTTAATTACACCGTTAATACGGAGAAGGCTATGCAGAGACCGCTAAGAAACGGAAAGCGCATGGTAGCGAATACGTGGGTCGATGGTTGCTCGCCGGTTAGCCAAGGTAAAGGGAATTGCATCGCATGCCACATAATCGTGGGAGTGTTTCCCATCAAGATACACGTAGGTACCGCACTCGCCGTAATACCCCTCTCGCATAAATATATCTGCGTCGTGGTTTCGCATGCATCTACGGGGTGGGCTCGAACGAGGAAACCACGGAAACTTTGAAAATTCTCGTTGAAACGCGTCGTTTTTGTTTTTACGATTCCCACGATTCCATCGAGTATCGAATTCGTAGTCGCGTGCCTACACTTTCGGTCGACGACTCTCAATTTCGAATCCGGCGTGTATCCCACGCGGGATATTTATCCGTCGCTCGGTATAGATCTCGTGCTCGCAGGAGAAAGCCGATCCGCAGCGCCGGAGCGGTCGGTCCTGCTGGCTAAACGTGCTTTATGCACCGTGCCCTCGTTCCACCGTTTTATCCAAACAATTAGACGCGCGATCCGCGTTTACGAGACGTTTGAAGAAACGTCATTAGTCCTTCGTGACGGAAATCAAAATCCGTGGTTCTATTGAAAATTGCAAAAATAATTTTTCATTCGTGGAGATTCTCCGAGGAGGAAGTGTGTATTACCTACGTCAGTTGGACAAAATAAATGAATTCGGAAAGCGGCTGGTCGAAGAATCGTTTCGTTTGAAATTGACCCGTCTCCCGTAAACGCTCGTGTATGGACAAAAACGTCGAGAGGGATATGATCGAGCTTACGAAACTTGGGCGCTCGACGCGAAATCGTCGAAAGCAACGACACAACGAGGCGAGGCGGAGTAAGAAAGAGGTAAGGGCGAGGCGAAACAGCCAAGGGCCGGGGTATCGCGTAGCGCGAGGGGATCCACGCAGTTCGTCCGAGCGAAACGTGAACAAAAAAGAACGTAGGAAAAACAAAACGACGAGGAAGGAGGTGAAGCGGGTCCTTCGTGGCGAAGGAAAGGAAGAAAAAGAGGGTAGCCGAGCGCAGGGCTGAAGGGAGAAAGCCCGAGAATCGGGACATTAGCATAAGCTAAGCCAAGCTAAGCGCGCCCATATAGCACGAAAATAAATAGCCGCTTGTCTCGTATCTACACCGAGATGGTTTACCATGGGCCAACCTCGTAGTCGTCCTGCTTGTGGTCCCCCTTGAAACGAACCGAACCGAACCGAACCGAACCGAACCGAACCGAATCGAACCGAGCGCGCGTGCATTTGTTCGCGAACTGCCGTGTATCGTGGCTTGCCCACCCACCGAAAAGATACGACTAGCTCGACCAGATCGAAGATCATATTGGAATGAAAAGGGGCCTTAATGTTCCACGTGAATGCGATCGGTGTACGCGAGGGTGAAGACATCGCGACAAACAAGAACAGGTAGCGAGCAGGAACGAGCGACGACGATTTTCGACGGCATGGAACGGCGATGCTCTTGGACGATCGTATCCGCGATCATGCGGTGCGGTATTGGGAGGGATGGTCGGTGGCGATGGAGCTCGTGATTCCTCGAGGGACAGCAAAGGAACGGGAGTAGATGGGCCGGCAGATAATTACCGCGAGACTTCGTTGTCGTCGAATACGAACATACGAAACGAGAGAATTAAACGAGGACCGAACGAGGGACGGAGATGCGTACAGTGGAACGCTTAACGGTAACGTTCCTTTTAAAGCGTTTCAAATATTCTTCGTACGACAGCAAAAACGACGTGAAACGTGCTTGGGAATATTGTTCGCGACGCGCCAGACGTTTGTAAGTAAATAATATTCCATCAACGTTTTACGTATCCCGAAACACGTTATCGTAATTATCGCCGAACGATATGGCGCAAGCGCGCGAAGCACAAAACGGATGCATACGTACATAGGTATGTACGTCGGCGCGATGGCTAGCGAATGGCTCGAGGAGGACCTAAAACACGTAAACGGTGAGGAACGGTTTGAGGAAGGGAATGGAAGGGGAACGGGGAAATGGAAGGGCCGGCCGTTGCGATGGAGGGAGAACGAGAGAGATACACACGAAGGGCAGCAGAATCGCGCGCGAGTATTGTCCCCGCAACTCGATGACGATCGGCGGTGCAACATCGACGAGCGAACGTTCGTCGCATTGTTCCGCCGGTGAATCTCGGCTCAGGCACCAACGGGGATCGCGTTCCGGATGACAGTCACGGCGATGTCCGATAACATCTTCCGCGTCGATTAGACGAAGCTGGACGAAGGAACGCAGACAGTCGACCAGGCTGGCTGGCAGGCACGATCAACGGACGGGCCGCGAACGAGAGCCGCGCGTCAAGAGGCTTTGGCCGTCGCGATCGGAGTTCTTCCGGCGGAGCTGCCATCGCTCGCGGAACCCGCCTTCCGTGGGAACAATTGTCCCTTTCTAAGCTTCTCTAAGCTCGGCCAGGATCGACGAACCGCGTGACAACAACGACCGTCTTCGAGATAACATCGTTCCACGACGGTTACGGAAAGGACGGCTGCCTGCCACCATACGATCGCCGGTGAGATAATCTCGCCTCGTCGACTCGACCTATCCGCATGGACCGTCCGCTCGCGCGCGAAAATAGGTACATATGTATCTACTTGATATGTCTCACGAAAGAAATCGAGAAACAAATCCGTGTAATCGTTTACGCGAATTTCCTTCTTGGTTGGCGTGAAGCGACAATAAAGACAAAAGGATAAAAAAAAAAAAAAAAAAACGTGGAAACAAAGAATGAAGTAAAAAGTTAAAACGGCCACGCGAGCAATTACCTGTAGTGAAGAGGACGATGGCTTTGAGGCAACTGTATTCGGCGGAATCGACGTGCAGCGCCTTCAGCTTTTCCACCTGTTCCTGAAAGATTCTGATGTGGTCCATAAAGGCGACCACGCGATCCGCCGCCATGGGCGACGCGTGAAGACCGGCCGCGGCCAACAGTGGCGCCACGTGGAGAGGCATCGAGCATTGGCTCGCGTTCAGAACGAACAGTTCGCTCCAAACTAGCCTGAGCAGCGCGACCTGGTCCGTCACCTGCAGGTCCGGGAAGAACGGTATGTTTCTGGCCCACTCGACGGCCGAGAACAGCAATCTCGCCGCGAGCTCGCAGATGTTGTCGATTCCCATGATGTTGTTCGGTTGCATGCACTGACCGTATCTCGAGGTCGGATACGGCTCCGCCCTCAGGAGCAAACTTATATACGAGGAGAGGTAAGAGTGGCCGTTCAGGCTGGCGCACGCGACCGCGTCGCCGTTCGTTAGGGCGAACTGTCCGGGTAAACCTGGCAGAGACGGCTGCGAAGGTGGCACTCGACCTCTTTGCACGGCTGCAACAAACAAACGGACAAACCTAAAGTCGTTGCACTAATTTTTCCTTCGATGGTCGCGTCTTTGGCGGGAAGACCCGTTCGATCGTTTCGGCTTCGAATCAACCGTTAACTGCCTCGAGAAATTCCCGATTGTTCCTCGCGGACGTCGAGTAACCGAGGGCCAATTCGCGCGAGTTCACCGACATAGCTCCGTAGCGAACCTCGCGAGTCCCCCGTGGAAATTCCAGCGAACCTGCTTCGCGATCACCCATCGCGCCCCGATTGCCTCGATCGCCCCGATCCCCGGCACGGTCGCGCATCGTCGGTTTCACGCGCGCGTTGGCATTTCCTTCCCTCCGCCCCCTTGCCCAGAAGTGTCCCTCTGCCTATCGAATACCGATGGGTCTCGGTCGTATAGCCGAGGGTAATACCGCGATAAATATCGCGGGCAACGTCAACCGTTCGTTAGTTCACTTAGCTGACCTTACCCGTGGAATTTGACCATCGGAACTCGAACTTCCACGAATTTACACGGTTTTTCCAAGCGACTCGACGATTTTCAGGCTCGATCGATCGGAGGACGACGGCGAAGCAACTGTTCAAGACCCAGTGTTTCTCTTTGCAAGAGTGTCGTTGAACGCGTACGACGTCTGAGAATGAAACACGCGAATTCGATTTACGAAAGCTAGCCTAAAGTTAGCCAAAAATTCTGAATAAATGGTGTTTGCCAAGACTGATCCGTCTCGTGAAAAAATCACGGTGGAACCGTGCGTTTTCCTTTAATCGCGACACCGTTGATCTTCGATAATAATCGAACGCCCTCGCGACTGCATGTAATACAGAGTTAACTGTACTTCGTGTAAGAGAAGCGCGGTTTAGCAAGCGGTCGCTTAGTCTGACCGTCGAACGAACCGCGACCGCCGGGGAAAGGTTGAAGGAGAAGCGCAGAGGTAAAGAAAGTCAGGGGCAGGAAGAGAATCTACCGAGTATGTATAGCAGTGTATGTATGTACGATACATATATGTATACGAGAGCCATCTCTTCGTTGCTCTTTCTTTCTCTATCCGTCGTGTCGGCCGCGTCTTCCTTTTTCTCCCGGGTCTCGAGGAGAAACGGTAGGCACCCTGCTGCGTACCGCTTGAATTCCAACCTCCGCCCCGCTGCTAACGAACACCGTCTCTTCTATCTTTCCATCCACCCCTCGCTCCTCCACCCAGCCCGTCCGAACCCCCAATCGTTTCTTCTCGTTTTTCTTTACCATACACGTTCGTTCTCGTAAAATGCCGACTAGCCCCAGACACACCGTTCACGTCGTAGATACACATGTACATATGTACGTTCATTTCGGTCACGGTACACCGATTGGTCGCGATCCCTGTTCAAAGTTACGTCTCGTTTGTTTCGCTCAAAGACAATTGTTCGAGCACGGTATCGATGCTCGCGTTCGGTCGAATCTCTGGAAGACGAGAAAAGACACGAGTAGAAAATCAGATGTTTCTATGGAATTTTTAAAACGCTTCATCCCTCTCAATGTCGACCGTATCGTCACACTGCAGGCGCAGACGCAACACGGCGTGAAGGAACGATCTCTGGCGTACCGAACGTTACGATGGGATGCAAGATACAAGGTTTGCCCGATGCTGTGTAGCGTATGTATTCATGTTCAGTAGGTACCGTTAGCGGACGGCCCAAACGCGGATACTCGTTCGCGCGGCTCGCTCGAGCGGAAAAGAATCCGTGGAGAATCGAAATGCAACGTCGCATCCGCGAAATCGCGATCGGAATAAGAGAAACGACGCAACTGCAAGCCGGAGGCGCTGCGGATTGGTCCCCCGACGACTACGCAGTTGCGGCTGCTTCTTCTTACGAATAGGACGTTCGTGGCAAGATTACGCGTTATCTGACGCGTACCACGGTTTTTTCCTGGCGCTAGATACCGAAGGGAACGGAGCGGAACGATACGTCGCGCCTAAAATCTTCGATACGCGACGTCGACTAATAATTTCTCGCGTCGGGTCAGGGATCGTGCGATTACCTCCGGGAAACGCGATCGACCGTTTCGTTTTATCGACCCCGAGCATTTTTTCTTCCAAAACGGAGGAAGAAACGCGCACACGACTCTCCGTATCGTCGAACGAGTTACACGTATATATATATATATATATATCTTATACTCGTTCGGGCGATGTCAGATTATCGAGAACGATAGATGCTTGCTCCAGCCCGGAGAATATGTTACTTCGGCCAGTCGTCGAGGATGCTTCTCCGTTCCAACGCGCGACTGAAAGAGTACCAACGTACCGATAAACTTATCGGATTCGATTCGTAGCAAAGTCCGTTTTGTTAGCTCGCCGCGCTTCCTCTACCACAGTAACGATTTCGAAATACTCGTCGTCGTCGTTGTAATTCTTGCCGTCGATTTGCGAGCTCTTCGAGCCGAGGATTCGACGTATACCTATAATCGTACGGGCGTCTCGAAGCGGCACGGATCCGAGAACCCGGTGTATGCACGGCCACGGAGAAATGCTCGGACGTGGATTGATGATGATGCTGACGCGCGATCCGGGAGACGAAGAGAGACGGCAACAGTTGGTCGAGAAAGCAAAACGGGAAGAAAGAGAGAGAGAGGGAAACAGGGATACAGAGAAAGAGGGAGAGAGAATCCATCGGTTTCCTCGTTCGTTGCGCGAACGTGCCGAGCAGAGTATTCGTCTCCGCGCGATGCACAATGAGCGCCAGGCATCGTTCAAAATAATTATAAACATCGAGAAACGACGATCAATCTTCCGTTCCTCTTCGATAATAAACGAATTACGGAGTTGACGTCGACGGGGAAGTAAAAGGCGGAGAAGGATGGACGCGAGAAGCCGCATGGAGGGGAGAGGCGCTAGTAGGCGCTAGTAGGCGCGAGTAGACGCGAGTAGAGACGAATGGCGACGGTCACGGTGTGGCGGGGTACGACGTAACGGGCGGTGGGAAGGGAGCTCGAAGCTCGGAGTGGTAGGAGCATCCGCGGAGCGCGTGATTTAAAATGCTAATTCTTTTTCGTTCGCAACGACAGCGCGTTGATTAAGACGATCGCGGTGGATGCCGCGTGGAAAGGAATTTCATTAGCGAGCGTGACGTACGGTTTCGAAATTTCACGCGTCCGAGCGATATCGAACGCGGGATTCGTAGAGTCCGCCCGGCGAGAGCATCGGCGATCGACGACGGAAATGGAAGCGGGTCGTGAAAGTCGTTCCACGGTAAGGTCGTACGCGTATTTTGCGCTCGCGATGTAACGGATTATCCACGAACCGGACGTCACCGGGCGAAGATATTCGAGTGTACTCGCCGAACGTCTCTCCGCGCCGCGCCGTCCGCTTTCGAACGAGACCCCGTAAACGTCGTTCGGAAGGTGTCGACGAGAAAATATGGCCTCGTCGCAGAACGCGCGATTGTAAAAGTCGGGCCAGAGTGGCGTTCGCAGGTTGGCCGGCATTGGCTGAAGTTTCGCGTCTATGGCCATACACGGGACGACGAACCGGGACTTCTTTCCTTTTTCTCGCCTTACCGATGGGTTCGCGAACGTTGCGACGCGAAAACTCGTTGCTGGATTTGACAAAGAATTTGGACTCGACGCGCTGCGTTTCGAATAAATTGGAAAGACGTGCACGCGCGCGCGCGCGAGGAATAGATGGCGCGAGAACTAACATAAGAAACGAGAGGAAGAGAAATATCTCGTAAACCCGAATGTCCGCAGTTTCTCCGGTGACAGTAACGACCTACATGAGCAGTGGTACGAGGTCATTGGGTCGATTAGGTTAGACGTCCTGAAACGCCGTAGCAAATTAAGTTCGAAGTCTCGAGAAGAAAAAGTTATGTACGCGCTCGCGTTTCCCTCGAGCCGAAATCCGTTTTGCAGGTAGATATACATATAAGTCGTGTACAGGTGTGGTAGGTACTACTTATATTTAAACAGACTGTACGATAGCTTGGCAAAGCCCGCAGAGAAGACGAATGTCGCGTATCGTTCACGCGGAAGGTTCATTAGAATTCGCACGACAATTGTCTCAAATAGAGATTATACATTTATAGGCGTGCATCCGCCGGTACTAATACTCCGCGTGCGGCCTTCGACGATAAATAAACACCTACGTAAGACCTTGAGGCGGTTCCGCAACAAAATAGCCTAATGATGAGAAAAGTGTTTCTCGACCTCTACCTGTATATCCTTCCTTATCCCTTTACTTTTATACGAGCAACGTTACGATCCTTGTGTCCGAACACCGTTCGACGCACGTGTTCTCCGATCATCCGAATATTATGGTATGTGGATGAATGTCTTATGGATTGGTCGTGGGTACGTTTGTAGCTGAAAGATTTCCAGGATCGGAGTGAGAATGAGATTTGTTTAGTTTCGCGCAGAAGAGTTTCGTGTGACTGTTTAAGCTGGGTATTGGATGATTGGACTTTCTAGGAATGGTTGCGCAGTTCAAGAGCGAGGGATGTAAGACTTGAGTGTGCGTTGTAGGTGTGGATACTTAAGAGAGAGCAGAGTGCATGGTTTCGGGTCAGTCTGTTGGATGAAAGTAGAGTTGCCAGTCGTTGTCGTGTGTTGTAATTTAGTCGTGTTGTTGTTCGATCCGAACGGAAACGAGATCGAGAAAAAGCAAGAATCGCAACGAGAAGGACGAAAATCGAAGAGAAGGAGACGCGTATCGCGTGGCCGATGCAACACGGAATCATTTTTACGCGGTTAATAAGCGGGTTGCTCGTCCCCTCGAGCGGCAGTTCCGGCTCGAAGGTGGCAAGCCAAAGAGTAGGCGGCCGTTGCCCGTCGACCGCCGAGTAGCACGGATGAGTCCATGCTATTAAGATTTCCGTATCGTCGTCCCGTTACCGCGACGAGCCACCTTCGAGCCGAGAGATCGCGCTCCATTCTCGCGTTCCGATTCCTCCCTCCACGTTCCACGCTCGCCGTGCCGTTTCACCTTCCTCGATTCCTTCTCTATTCTTCTCTCTCTTACTCCCTCCACACACCGACACCGCACTGGTAGACAATCCTCCGTTGAATCGTTCGAATCATCGGGAAAAGCGGAAAATTCACGGAATGCGATTACATAAAACGCGAACGCGATCGGCCGGGAAGAGGAAGATAATTCTTAAACGACAGAAAAATTGTCCTAGGCAAGCGTACGTACGGGCATACATTTTTTCGTATACATATTCGAACCGATGCAATCGAAACACGATTAGAAACACCCGTTGTTATCACCCGCTCGATCACGATCTCCTGCGAACGCTTCGTTCTCGCCAACATCTATTCCCCGAGCACGTAAACGCGACCTATCGAACCACGAGTCTATACCTTTCGTAAGAGGATACGAACGTGTCGCGAGCCGTTAGGATTGAGAGGGAATGGAACGCTGCCGAATGAAAAGGGAAGCGCAGGAGAAACGGAGTATGGCAGCCGAACGAGCAACCAAGCAAGCAAACAGGCAAGCACACGGGATAGAAGAAACGAAGAAAGAAAGGAAGCAACGAAGGAACGAAGGTACGAACGACGAAACAAGAAGAGGAAGAGAAACGGAGATAAGAGCGAGGAAAATGTGGAGAGAAATAAAGATACAGAGACAGAGAGAAAGGGAGAGAGAGATGCGGAGAGAGAGAGAGAGAGAGAGAGAGAGAGAGAGAGAGAGAGAGAGAGAGAGAGAGAGAGAATCCAAAATACACCTGCGGATCGAGACGGGCAGAGAACCAGTCGACGCGGAATAACTGGTATTAATACGTCACGTAATTACCGTGCGAGGGGCATGTATACCCCACGTAGATGTGTGCGTATGGCGTGTATATGGCCTGACGTTGCTTCGGCAAGGTAACCAAGGTGGATTCGAGGGAGCACACGTAAACCCACCGGTCGAGTTAAGTCGAGTCGACTCTCTTATGTTAGACTCGCGGAAGATGGCGAGAGAATATGCATCGTGCCAGGCAGTTTCCAGGCGAGCGAAGGTCGCTCCGGGCCATGCTTCTGTTCCAAGCCCATTATGATAATTTCGCCGGAAAGAAGGTTACCGACTCGGCCCGTCGACGACTACCCTCGGCGTGCTCGGTTAGAGAGGATCGAGGGGAGTGGGGGATCGCGGCACGATCGCGGGCGCGGGCGCGAGCGCGAGTACACGTCCGCAACGAGGAATGGACGCGGAGCGGTGGCGGCAGCAGCGTGCCATTATCCCGCAGCCGTTGATTCGACGCTATCGGACTTCACCGCGCGGGTCTACCTGTCCGACATCCGTGAACCATTCTCGCGATTTACGTTCACCTCGACGCTTCCTCGTCCGTTCCGATCGAACGTATTATACGACTATGATTCTTGACGATACCCTGCCGGTCTGGGTTAGGCGATCGGTTTCCGTTCTCATTCGAACGGTGATCGTTTGTTCAATGACGCGATTAGACGGCTCGTCGGGATATCGTACTCGCGGTTCTGTGCAGTTTGTTTCTCGTTTACGGATCATCAAAACTTTCCGGACAAACTCGAGGAGAAAAGAAAGAGGCAGAAGTGGCATACAGGACGCCTTAGATCGACACGTAGTTAGAATACCTAGAGAAAGAGAGAAGAAAGAAAGGGACGAACGCGGGGATTCGAAGGGATCGGACGGGGTTACGAGGGGTTACGCGGGTTCCAAGGAGAAGAAAAAGGAAGAGAAAAGAAAGAGCGAAAAGAGAGTAGAAGACGAGAGGCGAAGAGTGGGAAGGTAGAAAGGAGGAGAAGAGAAGAAAAGAGAAAAGAGGCGAGGGCAGCGCGCGCGGTCAGTGGGCCCGCCTAACATTCCCACGGTGTCTGCTCGCGGCGAGGTCTGCGCTCGCATGCTACTCGACGGCACGGTCTTACGTTATGCGAACAACATTAAGATCGAGGAAGTTACGACGAACGAACCGCGAAGACGAGACAAGACGAAACTAAACGAAACGAGGGCGAGATCGGAAACGGGACTGAGAACGAAAACGAGATCGAAATGGGAAGTGAGTCTGCGAGTCGGCGAGTCAGGCGTGTCTCGGAAAAGAAAAGAGACAAGAACAGTGAAGAAGAGGGGCAAACCGGAGAGAGGGTAGGACCGCGCGAGAATCGCGTACAAGCCGCGTCATTAATATCCGCTTTCTTTCGTTCACCTCCGCGCTCGCCGACTCGATTCTCATCGAGACCTGGTAATTATTGTTGTTTACGGTCAGCTACGCGGGTAATGCACCGTGCACGGTAGCACGCCGTATGCGTAAAATACTCATCGAACGTGGGAGTTGCTCGCCGACCCACCCCTCGAACAATAAGATGCATCCGCGAATCGCTCGATCAGCGCAGAATCACTCGATTCCCTCTTAGCCCGACCTTCCATCCAGTCGCGTTGCTTCCGTTGCTGCTTTCGATTTTACTTGTTGTTCTCGTCTTCGTCCTCATTCGTCGATCTATCGAATTTCCCAAAACAGGCTGGTATACAACGCGTACCTATATCGTTTCGAATCACTTCACCGCGTCGCAACACCGGTACGCAAGGCGACGCGACGTCCCGTTCAACCCTCCCATTACGCGTAATCGCGTGAATCGTCCAAGACGATTGCGTGGGAGCCTCCCGGCGAAGGAATTTCTCCCAGCGATGTCCTTCCTTCGTTCCGGTTCGTGGCCGAGAGAACGCTCTTTTGACCTACTGTCTTTCAAAGCGCCCCTTTCCCCGCTCGACCCAAGCTCGACGAGGCTACTTTCGGAGCGTGATTCACTCGAACGTTCAGTTCTCCGTCCTTTGCTCCCTTCGGGACCCTCGAAGAATCCTGGACGCCTTCGAATTTCGACCATGGTTAATGCTTCTCGTGAGAGAATAATTCGCACCGGAAAAAAAAACTATGTACCTACATGTATCTACTTACGTTGTCCGACAATAAAGTTTGCAATCTATATCTAGTACTATGTTCATGGTTATAACACTAATTTCAAACGTATGTATACCTATAATATGTATATCGTCGAAGACGCTAAAAATACGATAGTAAAATGTACGATACTTTGTACAACGTTTTGGAGGGTCCCAACGAATCGAATTTAAATGACGGACGAGATCGAAAGACCGTATTCTTACTGCACGATTCATCGGGTATTCAAAACTGTAGGAACGTTCACGCTGCCTTTGGTGATGGCGATGAAACGCGTGGATGGGTTAGACGCGTTTCTACCCACGTCCGCGTCCGCGTCAGCGTCAGCGTCTATCGGGGGACTGGTTCGCGACTCGCGACGCGAGACAGGTGAGTTCTACGAGCTAACGGCTGTCGATACTCGTACAGTGCTCTTTTTCAACTATAATTGCCCCCTCCTTCTCTCGTTTCTTCCCTCTTTCGCTGTTCTCTCGGTGCATCTCGCTTGTATCGCTACCGCGATTTGCAATTCGAGCGAGTGATCGTCACTCTTTCCCTGACTTTGTTCTTTCGTCTTCTGCAGTTTCGATCCACACGAAGATCAACCGTGAATGACTTGCTTCGTGCCAACGCGACGTCTCGCGTTTATCTTAAAGCGCGAGACTCGAAGGTGTCCGGGTGCCAAAGGATGCGTTGTCTCCCGACGATACTTTGGCAAAACAGGTGAAGGAAATGTTATTACGGCGTATCGATATTTTTGTGTACATACACCCTAGGCACAACAAGAAGAACGAAGAAGATACATATAGGTGTACCTACCCACGCGAACAGTAGAGAATAACTGTGTAGAGATAGGTTGCTCCGCGTCGACCAACGTCGCGTTGACCGCCTTTTCCGAGTGAACTTTCACATTCTGATCGCGCGAGAGCTCGAACAGCCGCGAAGGTCACCTCTGGTTGCTCCGAATCGAATGCGAGTGGGTTACATACACGTATGTTTGTATGCGTCTATGCATAATATGTTCGTCCTTACGCGAAAAAGAAAGACGAATTGCTACCTACGCTTTGGGATCCGAGTCGAATTCAAATGTCGTCTACAGCTCCCTCCGAGATTCTGCCAGTCGATGCTTCCTCGTGTCGCTTCTCTCGACCCGTCCCGATACGTCTCGATTCGAGGACCTTCGAAGAAAACGATAATTCTCGAATGGTCCGCGATAATTAATCGTGAACCGACGCGACGCAACGCGCCTATCGGAAAGCTCGCGGCCCGACGAAGAGACTGCATTAGCGTGTCGAAAACTCGTCGGCATAGATAGGGGAATGCGAGCATGAAACGCGAGTCGAAAGGAAAGTTTACCTAGATGTCGAGCAGGGGGACCGAACAAAGGGTAATACGGGCAACGGTGGACCTTGCACCGCTCTGAATATGCATAACGAGCCCGAGTTCCGATCGCAATCCCCCACGAACGGTGTCAGGTACTCTTGACCCGACGACAGTTTTGTCATGGTAATGCGTCTACTTTGTATTTTAATGGTCGGAAAGAGATTATGCGAATAAACACGACCAAGCAACCGCTACGCTACGCTTCGCGTTCACGATTCCAAGGCGGCCGCAAACCTTTGCCGATGGATTTTTTATTTTCAAACGCATGGAATCGAACGCGACAAACTTTTCACACCACCGCTAACACGGGCACATCGAGAATTCTAGAATCAATGGACGGGAAAAACGTGGCGACGACACGTCGCGCAACACTCCGTCGTTATCAATCTTAATCCGCGTCGCCTTGGAATCCCGTCAAAGTCATCCGTTCACGTTCATACGAAATGGTTTTACATCGGAGTCGCAGCCGCGGGGTATCACGCGGACCGATTTCTCGATAAACTTGCTTAAACGAACAATGTTCATCGTAATTTGCGTTCTCTCTACGGACCAACCATAATTTTCGGATGAAAAAACGAAGAAAAACCAGAGCGAAACCGAACGTTGGAGCTTGCTTCATAAAACCCATTCTTTTTTAATCGTCTAGGTGTGGCGTTCGAAGTCTATACTACTAATCGTAAGTCGATTTGTCCTTTCTCGTTCGCACGGCAGATGCTCGAACGCGAAAACTCATGCCCAAAACTATCCCCTTCCGCCGTTTCGGATTCCCCATGGGAATTCGATCTATCGCCGACATTGTGGTTCCGTTTCGAGACTATGCGAAGTCGTACGCAAGAGATATATCATAGGGTGTACAGAAGGTGGTTTCGTCTCGTACGAAGAATCGAGGCTCGACCGCCAGCCGGATTACTAATCATTTCCCAGGTCTGAGAAACCTCGCTAATTGATTAGAGTCACGATCCTGACCCTGCCGTAATATCGGCAATCTCTTCTTGGCGCACGTTGGGGAGAAAGCTAGTCATCGGGGACAGAGAAAAACGAATGAGCGAGAAAGAGAGAAAAAGGGAGAGAGAGAAAGACGGAATGAAACACAAGATAAAGGAGGAAAAAGACAAAAGGGTAGATACTATACTATCTTTTTCTCCCGCTCCCTCTCCCTCCACCTCCAGCTTTACCTCTACCTCTACCTCTACCTCTACCTCTACCTCAGTCTCCTCGTATGTTGGCCTCGCGTAATTTTTACCATCTTGCTCCGTCTCCGCTCCTCTCTTCCCTTTTTATATTCTCCTCCTGTCCTCTTGGTCGTTTTGGTTTGGTTCGGTTGCCCCGGACGTTCGTTCGAGCAGGCCGACTATCCGCCTTCGTCGTCCTCCCATTGTTGCATCGTTCCAACCCCGCAAGGGAAACAATGTCTAATTTCAGTTAATGCGGCCATAATGGGCATCGTCGTTGCTGCGTCGTATGCTTCGACTCCGAGAGATAACTGAAATCCACATTGGCGTTCCCCGATGTCTATCCTACGAGCTACGTCGACAACACCTCTTCCTATGCGCGTCGCCTCACATGCCTCTTACGATAATTTCTCGTGAACTCTCGGTTCTGTTTTAACGTGGAGCCGGTCGAGAAACAGCCGCCACACGAGGGCAACAAATCTAATTTGTTCTTCACTGGGAAAACCATCGGTAAGAAATACGTGATCGAAGAAAATTCGACGCAGAACATAACGACACGTCGACGAGATTCGACGACTATACGATTCGGCTTGTTGGTCAAGAGTTGCTCGAGAGGTAAAGCGGTTTCGAGGGACACGAAGTCGCGGTCGTTTTCCAAGACGCTACGAAGAGGTAGAGAAACGAACGAGAGAAATTCAGAAAACCTGTCGTCGTCGTCGTCGACGTAGACGTCAACTTCATCGTCATCGTCCGTCGTTGAGCACCCGCAATTAAGGGTTAATTAAATTGAGCGGCTTCCTAGATTTCTGTAATCATCGCGGACAGTATCTACGGGGTAATCTTGAGCGCATCCTGTCTGCCTCGGGGGCCCCACGGAAGGAAGGGGCCCCCGAGGTAAGGTCATGCACCCCGCTGACCTCGGACCACCGACTCGTCTTCTCTTTCCCCCTCGTGACCCCTTCCCCTGCTGTTCTCTTCTAGCCCCCTACCAACACGATTCACCTCGCTCCGCTCCCCATCCCTCACCGCGGTTCGCGTTCCTCAACCGAGCGTCCTTCTTGCCTTTAACGTTCCTCCTTCTTGCTCTCTCTTCTTTTCCTTTCTTCTCTCGCCCTTCCTCCTCGTCCTCGTTCTCATCTTCGGCTTTGACTTGAACATTGGTTACGGCTACGGCTACGGCTACGTCTTCGTCTTCGTCTTCGTCTTAGTCTTGGTCTTCGTCTTCGTCTTCGTCTTCGTCGTCCAGTATTACACCACCGATACCGATGCCGATGCTATTCAACGACGCAGCTGTTAATCCTTCTCGCGAACTCGCTTTCTCCTTTGGCTGGATCATCTCTTTCCGTTCAACTTCTTATATTCCTAACCACCTTTTTCTTTGCCTGTCCTTCTCCTTTGCTTCCCTTCGTGTTCTTTCGCGCCCCTTCTTGCACGCGTTTAACCTCTTCTTCTCCGTTACATCGTATTTCTCATTCGCTGGCGAAGGTTCGCGAGGCAAACGTATCGAGCCAGCGAGGACGGAATCGCGTGCCTTGTGCGAGCGAACGTTACGAATTAATAAGCGGACGTCGCCAGGGCAAGGCTGAAAACGCGAGCCGTCTTCTCGTGGGAAAACACAACGTCGAGGTTGTAACGCGTATATAATAAATTCTTGAGGGTGATTACTTGAAATTATGCCTCGCAATGTGGACACGTTCGGTCAAATTTTACGCTTACCCCGCGATATCCTGCATGGTATGTCCGCGAAGTATCTCTCGACCGCGCTCCTTGACCGTTCGTGTCGATGACCGTCTCGCTAGCGTTCGCCTCGAACAAGGTCAGATGCTATCTAGCTACGAGATAGGGTGGGACGGTGGGTGATGTGGAGGGGATGGGGAAGAAGAGAGAGAGAGAGAGAGAGAGAGAGAGAGAGAGAGAGAGAGAGAGAAAGAGAGACGTAATGTTGTGCGTGTGTGTGTATGTGTGTGTATGGAAGACAAAGATCGGAATAACGTGAGTGCAGGTAAAAGGTCGAGCGAACGGGAAAATGGAAGAAAATCGGCTGTTTTAGGTGACACGGATGCGGAAGCGGAAGATCGTAGTAACGTCGAGGAATCACGATCATCGCGACAGCTGCGACGAGAGAGAGAGAGAGAGAGAGAGAGGGGGAGCCGGTTGGCGAGACTCGAGGAATCGCGAGGGTCTGGCAGCGGGTTGGAATGAACGAGAGGCAAAACCTCGGACGGAAATAAGTACACCTGGGTCGACCGCGTCGGTGACCAACTCGTGCGTGCTCCAACAAGGTCAGATGTTATCGTGCCGCGAACAGCCAAGTTCAACAGGCGAAAAAGGAGTAAATCTCGGAAGGGGAGCGGCGTGGGAATCTTTCCGGAGTTTTTCGTGGGCTGCGCCCCGCCCTGGCCCAGGTGCGGCAGCTTTCTCGCGGACTGCTCTGAACCGCGAAACAAACTCTCGCCTAGCCTCGTGATTTGCTCGTCTAAATCAAAGGGATAGGCGGAAGGAGGAGACGCGTGGCACTTTCTTTGCGTCTCGACGATGAACCGACCAATGTCTCGTCTCTACTCGCGTCGCATCGCATACGCGTGGAACGAAGATCGAGAGTATCGATACCGGCTCGCTGGTCAAGAGAGAAGACGTCGAGGAACTCGAGCGAGACCGAAAGGAGAACGCGTTTAGATATAAATACGCGGTCTTGTCTCGCGTTAGCGCAACGGGTTCCAAAGACGTTCGGCACTCGCGCGCGACGTTTAGCAAAACCATTGCGAACAAATCGAAACGTTTCCGCCTCGGTGAACTTTAGCCTTACGAACTTCGGCACGCGATTCGCGGCCGATTCTCTATTTTAAAGCCGCGTTCCTTTCGGCAGGATCGACCGTCGGAAACGCGTCGGATCGTCTCCGAACGATTCGATGGAATGCGGTGGTATGCGGTGGTATGCGGTGGTATGCGGTGGTATGCAGTGGCTACGCGATACGCGATACGCGATACGATCTATTGCGTGCGATGTGTTTCGGTACGTACCTTCCCGTCGCATGCCCATCTTCAGGCACTTTTTCAACCGACAAAACTGGCACTGATTCCTATGGTGTTGGTCGATGGGACAGTTCCTATTCCCCCGACACGAGTACGTTAGGTTTCTCCTGACGCTTCTCTTGAAGAAGCTTTTGCATCCTAAAAAGAGGCAAAGTTACAAGTTATAATGTCGTATTTTTTTTTCTTTTTTTTTTTTTTTTTTTTTTTTGCTACATCCTTTCTTTTCCCGTAAGAATCTAGTCGCGGTTCGCGATTGCATCGATCGAAGCTGAAAACGTCGCGACGATCGACGAGAACCACATGGACAAGAATATGGGACTACATACATGGATTTTCGGAACTATAAGAGCGAATTGATTGGACGAAACGCGAACACATAGTCTGTGTGGTCGAAACGATAGTCTTGCCCAGGTCGAATCTCCCACAATACATATTGGCAGGCTACCGTGAACGCGACGTTTTCATCGTAATGTGTCCTACATCATAGGCTGGTAATCCACCAATCGATGACAAACGTTTGCAAACTTTCCGAATGACCGTTTTCCAGTTACAAAGATTTCTCAGTGGTTTAGAACGAGCACGATCACGGTGAATCGTTTTGGACTACGAGGAATAGACTAATCGACCAACTTCAGTGATATACGATAAATACGTTGCTTCTATCTATCTGTTCCACGTTCGTTACGCAATTGCCGGTTTCATCGTACCATCGACCGAAAACTTGTTTGAAAATCTTCGATTACCCGAGAAAAATGCTATTATTGTAGGCACCCTATGCATACATATACTCGTCGGAAAAAGAATCGTTATCCTCGAGGTTCGTCTCGCGTCACTCTACCTCTGTTCCGCTTTCGTAGCGTTTATCGTTGTGCCCTTGAAAGATAGCCTCTTCGAGGAAAGTATGTATTTCGATTCCAAGTGGTCAGCGACGATCCGGCAGGGGACAAGAAGAGCCGATACGCTAGAGGCTAACGCATCCAGAATCGAGAGATCTCCGACGATGAACGGGATGACGCGAATCGAGTAATTGGAAGAAATTAAGAGTCAATTCATATCGCGACAACAAAGCCTCCTCTGTGTAGAAACCCTCGAATTCAGATAAACGAGATGCCCTCGATGATCGAGCGGCGATCGTGTATTCTCGACTTTGGCTAATGGCGATTGCTTCGTCCACACGGCGAACAATCATCGCGTATCGTTCAAAAATTCAAACGCCGGTTCATCGAGTTCCGATATTTCCAGGCTCGATTTGGTCGAGAACAAAATCTTCTCTAGATAAAATTCGGCAAGAAACTGTTTGCACAAGAACTGTGTGGGGTCACGAGAATGGTACCGTAACTACGATTGCATCTACAAATAGGTACTATTCGAAGGGTAATGATTCGAGATTCGAACAACATTCTTGAAATAGTGGACGATATAGATGAAATGAAAAAAGAAGAAAAACGGATCGCTCGTTTGCTCGTCTCCTTGGGCGCAAAGTCTGTCGCGCGAGCGCCAAGCTGCAAAGAATCGAGCGCAAAGGTTAAAGCACTGCTGCGAATGCGGGTCCGTTCAAAAAATCCGCTTGGTCGAGTTCGACCGAATCACGCCAGACACGCACGAGCAACGAGCTCGCGCGGCTATCGCACCGGACGCTTTTCTACTCGGTACTTTTCGTTGCCACCACTGTCGTCGTCGTCGTCGTTGTCTTTGCCGCTCGCATCCTCGTCGTGGTCGTAATCGTTGTCGCCGTCCATGTTACGAAAGAGTCTCTGGGGTCGCCATAACTACAAATTGCATCGTTACACGCAAATTACGCGATTATAGTACGCGAGTCAACCATCGAGAAACGCTGCATACGTGCGCCGTAGTGGCGCGAGAGAAAACAGAGAAATGGATCCGAGGAAAAGGGAGAAACGGAGGAAGCCCTCCCGCGGAGAAAGAGAGAGGAGAACGCCAAGAGAGAGGACGAGATGAACGGAGGAAAAGAGAGAGAATGAGCAAGAGAGATTCGAAACAACTACTGTTTATACTTTCAGATTGCAGCTTGCACGGCCCTCGAGAGCTCAAATTGCTCGCGTCATTGAATTTTCATTGCTCTGCCTGCCTCGTTCGCAGCCATTCCACTCCGAGCAGTAAAGTCGAAACAACGTTTCTTCGTTCCGTTCGGAAGTACATATTCCGCGTACGAGTTTAGAAATCATCGATCCATACTTCGATCAACACCTATATCGATCTAGGTGTTCCTTAACGAGCTATCCGAGCGAGCGACATCCCAGGTCTCTTTTCAACGATGCTCTTTCTACATCTCTTCCCGCTTGCCGTTACTAAGATACCAGCTCCGATGTTTCTGGTTGCAGTCCAAGAGACGCGAGACAGACGAAGAGGAAGGGATGCACTGACGCGACGGATAGCGATAAACGGATGTGAATTACGACTCGAGAGTAAACGGGGAAACGGAAGAACGGAATAAAGGAAGGGAATAGGTAAATAGGAACAGAGTGGCGGGACGATTCGGTCGGTAACGTTTCGAGTCGGCCGCGTAAAATTAACGACATTGTTATAATTAATTAGCAGACCGGCGGTGTGTTGTTCGGTCAGAGTGGTACGTAGATAGCGGGGGCTTCGTTAGCGAGATAATTGGTCACAGAGGATGCGTTCGGGATGCGTCGCGCTTCGTAATTCTATGATCGATGCATGCACCGCCACCGCCTCCACTGCCGCCGCAAAGGTACACACCAACCAGCCACCGTCCGACCAAAAGACCGGCCGGCCGGCATGGCATCTACCTGAGCGCATACGATGCGAATCGCGTGTGCAGTCGCGTAACGCGCTTTTGCTTCAAAGATCTTGTTGCCGTTAGTTGACGGCTCGCCTCTCGTAGTAAGCGAAACTAACGAGAACAACGCGAGCCCACCGCGTTCCTCTTCTTCTTCTTCTTCTTCTTCTTCTTTTTCTTCATCTTTTTCTTTCGATCGTCGGACGATACACTCGCGATGCAATCTCACCTTCCCCTCGTGATCGCGTGTCTAAGGAATTTTTACCGGTGCAGATCTCCGATGATCATTCACACCAAAACCAAAACTTCCCTATCTTTTTCGTCTTGTTATATTTATTAGGTACTGCTAATCGCGTATCACTGTAATCCTACGTACGCGAAAATGGTGGTACTACTCCTGATAATCCCCCTGTGTCGACTACGCTTTACGATAGTGACACATTTCGATTTCATTTTTTCCCATACCGCAATTTTCAAATTGATCGACACGCGATAAATGGTGGTCGATCAAACGATACGACGAGTTGTCAAACAACGATCGTTTCAAAGCGGACGAATCGTTTACGAGGCACGCAAGAGTATTCGCGGTTGTTTCGGGAAACAATGCGACCGCGGAGAATAGCTACGCACGCGCCTCGAGGAGAAATGAGATTAATAAAGATTAGCAAAGTTGGAATAATATAATATGATCTCATTAGAGCGATTAGCTCGCGGAGCAGGCTGCAGAATGTCTGGCTTCTTCCAGCGCGCGGTGGGGTACGCCGAGTATAAGTCGGTAAGTCCGTAAGTAACTGTAAGACTCGGAGGGAGAACCAGAGACCCCGAACAGGAAGCCCTTTGCGGCGCGGGTGTACCACAGACCGCGAGACCGGAATTAAATTTCCTTTTCTTCTTTTATCCGCGAGACGCGAGACGCGTGCACACGTGCACACGTGGTCGTCTCGGACGACATTCTATTTTCATTGATGCGACAAAGATATCGATCGGTATTCTCATCGATCAACCGTACCAGCTCTCCCCATGATCGTTAACTAGCTACCACCCCGTGATTTCGTTCGATCCTCTAATTCTAGCTTTATCGTTCGTCTCTTTTCGGTTCTCCTGTTCGAGAGAATTTCGACGCATCTCGGACGGACCAAGGACGAACGTTTTCCGTAAAGTAATCCAATGCTGTGTCGTTAGAACTGCAGGTACCATCTGGGGAAAACTGCTACAGCAACGACCATGTACGAGATACATATTCTAAGAATGTACGAACCATTTCAGGAACCTTAATACGAGAATCGATTTGATATGTTCAGAAAAATGACCTAAAGTATGTAGTAAGTCGGTATTTGCATAGGAAGATTCGAGGACGAGTATGTTCGTTAAAATGGTTCGGTTACGTAAAGGAAGTGACTCGATCGAAACGAGCTCAAAGTCTACGCGAGGAATTAATGTTATCATCGTGACATGTGGAAAACATACGTATCCGTATATATGTACACGCGTACATACATATTTGCGCGTACGCGTGTAAGTCGGCGGCACAAAGAAATCAATTTACTCTTCCCAAACGACGGTTTTGAGTCTCACGCTTTCGATTCGACAAAAGTACAAGAATTGAACGCAACGCACAACCAAATACATACATATGTAGAACGTATACATACCTATGTATATCTAAGCAACAGTGTTACATCGCGAGAAGCTGTTAAAGTTCGCGTCAATGAACTTGTATCGAACTTACATATTTTCTTATACGCTTTCTCCGAGAGCATTTGCAATTGAATAATTTGTAAAAAATTGTTACGTCTCACCTCATTGTTACGTGTGACGGAACGTTTTAATCGTATAAAAATTATATTAAATTAAATTAAATCCAAAAACCCTCGCGTCCTAGTCTTTCCATGTGCACGTACATAGGTACGTAGGTGGGCACATAGATATATGTATGTATAGGTAGCAACAGTTTCGGTTGTTGACAGTCGATTTACTCGACTAGAAGCAAAACAACTTTTAAACAACTCTCGACCGATCGTTTAACGTTTAACGCAACGAACCGTCCCGACGCGTCCACGTTGTTTCCTCTATCCCATTCGGTCTCTCGTCGAGTGAAATTCATTTGCGTTAAACAAGGAAATTCCAGCGACGAGAATCGCCGGGATGTCGGAAGAAAGAGCGAAAAGAGAACGGCAATCACGAGGGTAGTCGAGGTCGAACCGCGAACGACTATTGCGCAATAACCAAAGACGAAGAACCTTGCTCCAGACGCGGTACCGCGAATGGGAGGTTCCCGAGCCGCTGTAATCGGCAGATTAATGTTCGTTTCTCGAACCCAATCTAACCTAGTCCGGGCAAGTCCACCCGGACGGATTCGTTCGGAACAGCGTCCCGCGCGATGCAAGATCGTCGGTTTCTTCGGTGATCGCCAAGCATCGCCACCGAATTCATCGTTTACCAGGGGAACGATTTACGAGCTGGCAAGTAAAGACTGCACGCACGGGTTCTCTCTGCGGTTCCCAGCAACCCCCAGCAGCCCCCGTTATTCCTCCATTTGGGCAACTTCAACGAACCGGATACATAGCCAAGCTTAAAATTACGCGACGACAACGTGGACGTTAATATCGTTGACTATTAATTTGTTTCTCTACGAAACATTTTCGAAGACTCTCGCTTTCTAGTCAGCAATTCTTTCCCCGATAATACCGATACGAACCGCCTGCTCCTTCTCTGACTTGGATCAACGATGCGCTTTCTAGCTCGCGATCGCGACAATCGAACGCATCGAAAGCCAGTCCTGACAAATTGACGATAATTCGCGACCGTTTGACATCGGTTGACATCAAAATCAATTCGTCGTAATAAAGCGATCGCCGACAATCACCCTGATTACGCCAATGAACGTCCAATGTGGAAGGCGTATGCGCTGTGGCGTATCGGCCCATCCATGTTTCTATGATTCTCAATAAAGCGCTTCGACGTTCGCGTCTAGTCGTTGACGTCGACGCTGTCGTTGTTCGGCTGCTTCGATTCCTGTACTTACAATTCAACCGCCGTCTTACGTAAGAAATTAGCCACTGGATTCGAACACGAAATACGAAACGATGCGACGTTACGCGTCGCTCCGAAATTCAGTCTAGGTATAAGTATATAACAACATTTTCGCGAGAACTCGACGAACAACAGCCGCGTTCCTGATTTAGGAATACATATTTCAAGAAATCCCCAAGAAGAACCAGAGGAAAAAGTAAAAAAGGTAAGAAGTCACTGGGTTCATCTATCCGTCGCGTCGTCACGAAACCGCCGGGGGAAAATCAAGGGGTAGCGAGCAATTAAGATTACCACGAATAGAAATTATCGTCGGATTAAGCGCGTTATCGCGGTACCGCTAACAGCGCCAGACCGAGAGAGTGGCACGGCTTAACAATGGTAAATATCGTTAGCGCGACTGTAATTGGAACACCAGGGAGAGGAGTCGCCACTGTAACTCGACCGTTCAATTAAGAGGCAGACTCTTAACCCGCTCGAATCGTACGTTTCCACGCGTCGAATCTTCGTGCAGTCCGAGCCGGCACAAATTGTTGGAAATTAACGAACATCGAGGGAGAGGGACTCCCAGATGCCATCGCTTGTTCGCCGCGTATTATATTTAGCGGCGTTTTAAACGCTAACGTCATCGGTCCCTCGCCACCTAGAAACGATGCGTCAAGATCGCGTATACTATTGTACCCACATACGTGTCCTATGTATGTGTACTTAAAACAGCGTCGACGACAAATACGTACCTATACAGATAGTATCAGTACTATCAGATATAGTAGTACAACGCCACTGCGATTCGAGTTTTCTGTTTCGACTAAAAACGAATCGGCCATCTGCCTACACTAGATTCAAAGTTGTGGATCCAGAGGACGCGGTCCTGAAACTCAAAACGAGTCGCGCACGTCTTTGAAATCGAAACGCGAATAATTCCGGGGGATCGAAGAATCGTCTCTTTGTTCGGCTAATCACCGTCCTATCGACATCAACGCGAGTGGACATCTCGTACAACGAATAACGAATCGTCGGAAACAGAGGCGAATTCGAGACACGCGACACATTTTCGCGAGAGTATCCATGGATCTCCATTGTTACGGTGCGGCGATACGATTGGCTCGATGACTGCGACGGACGTTCCAGCGTTATCGTGGAAACGGTATGCTTTCGCGACGGACGAACGTTGCTGCAGAATTTCCTCGTAAATATTCGCCCGTGACTAGACTGAACGGCAATCGACGACGTAAATGCGTTCGACGGTGTATGTAGGTATACGTTATTCGGAAGTCAACGCGACCGTGCTCGGATTCGTACATACGGTACACGAAAGCGCGGACTAGTGTAGCTTTCGAGCGAAGGAAGGGGGGGAGGGGGAGGCTCAGGAACGAAGAAAGGGTGGGGAAGTAAGGGAGAGAGACAGCAAGTGCTCATGAATTTTAATGAGAGTTCGGTAGTCGGACGAGCAAGGCGACCCATTGGCGTGCAAAAATATCCAGAGTTGTTACATGCACCAGAAGAGATGGCAGAATGCACCGTCTAGATAGGTACTTGCTAGCTCCACGAAAAGAAAAAATAAATCAAAATGGTTGCGTGGCGCATAGTAAACTAGGGGCAGTCATCCGTTTCACGGTATTCGGAATGTAAACTTTAGCGCTTTTCGGAGATCAAACCTCGCGTCCCGTCGTCGCGACGCATTCGAGGTAAACGAAAAAAAACAAAATTGCGACGCGTGTTCTCCTTTCGGAAAGAATGCAGGGTAGACCGTTTCGACGCGTGACGGATTGAATAAAGAGATAGGACGCGATGAGGGGGGAAAGATGAACGAACGAGGAACGTAACCTTTGGAGGTGGTCGCCCTAAAATTTAAAGGGGTACGCGGGCATTCGTGTGTCGTATGCCGTTTATCGCGTACAGTTTCTGATTTAATCGCGACCAGGTGTCGAGCACTTGTTTCGGAATCGATAGCGTCTTAACAAAAAACAACAAATTTGATGATTGTTGCACTTGTGTTCCAGAACGTTTTAATCGTACATTGTAAAAAAAGGGTTTCAGCCGTAAAATTGAATTAAATTAAATCAAAGTAAAGAACATACGACGATGATCGTAAATGCAGTAGTTTTTGTGTCAGAGAAGTCCAGCTCGGGGAGAATTCAGTTCGTCGTTGTATCTCGGAGTACGCAGAAATCGCAGCGAAACGAACGAGCCGTCGTTAATCGGGACGATCGGACGCGCTAAATCACTCGCGAGATATAAATTACGAACAGCGATCCGGTATCAATAAGACGTAATTCGGGATAATAGGGGGTGAACGGCAACAAGAAGGGGAGATGCACCGGAAAGAACGAGCAAAGGCTGGGTCCGTAGGAGGATATACCTATAACTTCTGATTTCGGAGATAGCCCTATAGATTTCGATTAACCGATGTCGATCCACTCGCTCGGACCAACCACATCGAATGCGACATTTTTCTTCGTTACGACGCTCCCGGCCATCGACTTTTCGTGTTGCGGTTACCTGACAAGGTGAAGTAACGGATAAAGCGTTAGGTATACAAACAAAGTAACCGCCGGGACCGAAAACCTACCTCAAAGGATTCGAGATCGGATTTCGAGGGAAAAATCAAACTATGAAAAATTCCTAACAAATAAAGAGATAAACCGTCCCGTTTCCATACTCATTCGCTCTCCCCCTTCAAGTTTGTCCCTGTTTCGTCCACCGCAATTTCTCGGTCCCATTACATCGTTATTAGGCTTGTAACAGACGCGTAAACGTTCCAGGGAACACCCCACCGAGTTATTAATGGCGACTCTTTGTTTTTTCGTAGGCTCCCCTGGAGCAGCCGGACTCGGGACACGCCGCTCGATGCATGCTCCCCCTCGCTTCCACGTGCATGCCCCCTCTCTCAATCTCTCTCTCTCTCACTCTGTCCCCCTCCCCTTAACCCTGGAGGTGCAACAATTACCGTCGTCGACTAATTTACGTGGTTGCGAACGTCGCGATATCTGACCCATGTCCGAGATGTTTTCCATCTGGGCGACGAACAATCGTCGACAACGCGGTTCGGACACGCGTTGATAGAAAATGAAAACCGCAACACACGAACAATTCCAGAAGGGAAAAGGAAAAAGACTTACCCTCGCAGGTGAACTGCCCGTAGTGTTTACCGCTGCTCTTGTCTCCGCACACGACGCATTCGATGTTGGGCGATTTATCGGTTTGCGAGCTGCCCGACTGCGAGCTGTTCGCCTGGCTTCCGGGGGTAGTGCTCGGCGGCAAGGGGTCCCTGGGCGTGAGAACCGCTCCGGCGGGCACGAGACAGGTGATGTCCTCCGGCGTGGCGGAGGGCGTGAGGTGCGTCGGGGGCATCGGGGGCGGCGGAGCGATCTGTATGGGGCCCGGACCGGCGGCAGCGGCGCCAGCTGCGGCTGCGGCGGCCGCGGCGGCGGCGCCGGTCGCGGCCAAGCTGGCCCCAGGGTCCCGCGAGGGCCACGAGGGCGGCGCGGCTACCAACGCCATGGAGGCGGTGGTGCCGCGCGCCGGGAACCCCACCTCCAACGTGGTGGTGAACTCGGGGTGGTGGTGTCCCGTCGACACCCGGCCAGGAAACAACGTCGCTGTCGCGGCCGGGTAAACCACCCCGGCAGTCGCCAGGGCGTCAGCGCCTCCTGTCCCGCCTCGAACCACCCTGCCGGCTTCCTCTTCCCGGTCGCGACCACCGACCACCCCGAAACGATTGCCGAATCGTCTCGACGAGACTTTTCTCTTCTTCCCTGTGACACGACTAAATCACTCGTGTTTTCTTCTATTCCGCGGCTTCCACCCTGTTTACCCACGGCCTTATTTTATTTTTTTCTTCGTTTCCGCTGCAAGCGATACCCGTCGTCCTTTCTTCTATCCTTTCCTTTCCTTTCGCACCAACCGGATCGTGGCTTCACCAAAACTGTCGTAACACTTTCCTTCACTCACTCGCACACTGTACAAAGTCCGGGCGCCGTTAGGATTCGCGTTTCCAATGACATCCTTATTTCCGCGTGTACGATCAACGACATCCAACGCAACAACACCGGCCCAGTCTGTTGTTTCGCGAGAGACCGCGGGCGCGCGGTGCTTCGGGTGCCGTGAGACACGATCTCGACTGGCTCGTCCACTTGCCGCGCTACGAGGTCGATCGACGCTCGAGCGTTCTTCGATCGACCAGCGACACACTCGCGACGCGACGCGATACGATATCGTTTACGATCACTGCGATCCGTTCAACGGCCAGCCGAACAAAAATTTCCGCCAGCCACGTCGACGTTTCGTTTTCCCGCACTTTACACTCACGAGGTTGATATTCCGCAATGAAACACGGAAACGCAGCTTCTACGGGTCACCACTGAACACTTTGCTCGAACCGATACGTTGGACTAGGACGCGCTGTTTCGAAATCGAGGTCGCGATCGATATCGACATCGATATCGATATCGAGATCGAGATGTAGATGAAGATCGAGATCGAGATCGAAATTCAGATCGGAATCGGGTACGCGGTCGCGAACGCGCACACGCGGTAGATCAGCCGCGTATCCTCTTGTCGGTGTATTCGAGGTATCGTGGCATATCGACGCTGGGTAGATGCGCGGTGGCGCGAGCCACCGTGACACAAGGCAGAGAGGGTGTGTGCGGTACGCACACTGGAGGGTAGATGGTTGGATGAGTGGGTGGTGGGGAAGAGGGTCGATTGGGGATAGGGAGAAGAGAAGCGATACGAGAGGGGAGAAGGGTGTGAGATATATATGTATATAGAGTGAGAGAGAGAGGGAATGAAAGACAGATAGAGAGAGATTGGGTGAGCGAGAGGGGGAGGGAGAGGGAATGAGAAACAGCGAGCGAATGGGTACGTTACTGGTGGAAAGAGAAACGAAGAGGAGCAGAGACAGCGACAGAGAAGAACGGAGAAGGAGAGAAAGAAGGAGCGCGCGCGCGCGCGCGACCCAGTCGATAAGCTGCGCGTGTGCCTCCGTGCCTCTGTGTTCCCGACGCGCTCGTGCCGCGACACAAGTAGGAGGAGGAGAAGAGAGGTGATACTCGACTACCGCCTCGATACGACTATTCTTGGGGCCGACCAGAGACCGACTGCCGACTAAGACGACCCCTGACACCGACCTGCCCCCCACCAGACCGAACTCTCTCGCGGGTTTCTCGCGGGTTTTCGCCAGTTGCCATGACTACCGAAGGTGGGGTCGAGTCCCGGGCGCGCCCCGATGCGCCTCTCATTGGCTGCGAACCTGCCCTACCCTCGCGCCCTCCGACCGCTCTCCTTCCCGCTTCGTTCTAGCGGAGTCGCCGAGCGTCCTTCCGTGTCCACTTTGCCGCCGAGGAGCATACGCTCTCTCCTTCCCTTCCTAGTCTTCTTTTTGCTTTTTCCCTTTCGTTGCTTCGCTCTTTCGTTCGTTCGTTCGTTCGTTGGTTCGTCGTTCGTTCATCCGTTCGTTCGTTTTAACTCTCCTTCTCGCTCCAGCCGTCGCATTTCCTTCTTTTCTATCCTTCTCGTCTAACAATTGCACCTTCCCTGTTCTTTCCGTGGTCAATCGGGGGGTCCTTTGCATCTCTTTTTACGTTCTTTTTCCACGTAACGGATTACCGAGCGTACCGATCTTTTTTATACACCCGTCGAAATCGAACCAGTTTTACAGGCGCAACGTATCGTTCGTATCTTTGTGGTCCCTTCCTTGTCTCGTAAAAGCTCTTTATCGCAGACGCTCCAAGGGATCCGTTACTTTTTTGCACCCATCGTGTGTCCCGTTAACGAACGAAATGCCCCGACAAGCACGATGTCCCGCTATTCGGCTATTTCCTATACGTATGCGCCGTCATGTCACATATACCGAAAAATTGTCATCGTCGATCGTTTAGCGTGGATCGGAACATGAAGAAACTACATTACCTTGTCCGTTAAACGTAAGCACGAATGAATTACATAAACTTGGAATTTCTTGGGCGACAGCACCCAAATATGCTGTACATATGTACAAATTCGGTTACCGATCGCTGTTGCCTTTTTCCCGAAACGGAACTGTCTGTGTCGCTTCGATCGTTAAAATCGTTAAAAGTTACCCTTATTCGGTACTATGACAGACGTACAATTTACGTTCGTTAGTTAAACAACCGCAGAAATTGGACTGAGGGAAACGCAACGAGGAAACAAAATATTCCTCGGATGGTCAGGAAAGGAAAAATTTCCTCGAAAAAATACGGGACTCGTCAAGGTCGGAGGACTAACTCATACATAGGTATATACCATCCAACGTCACGGTAGCATATAACGTTACGACGAGAAGAGAGTGTCGTTGCCCGTCTTTCGCGGATTTTCTTAGGTTTCCTTGGATACTTTTACGGACGGGTATTCTAGGTGGATCGAGATGCCATCCGGAAAACGGAGGAGGAAGAGAGGTCACGGGGCGAGAGGGCGGCGACCAATCGGGACGAGGAGTCAAGTGGGGCGCGAAAAATGGGCCGGGCCGCTTCCATCCACCCCCGGGGGCTGACGGTGAGGGTAAGGGTGGCCGCGAGCGTGGAGTAGGGTAAGCCGACAGCCTCGAAGACGACCGGGCCGTCGTCGTAGGGTCAGTCGGGTCGCAGGCCTGCACCTTTGCGTTTCTGCGTCTTTGCGCTTTCGTGCTCTCGTGCTCTTTCACTTTTGCCCTCCACTCCCTCGACCTTTCCCTGCTATCTCGTACGTTCTATCCTGGAGCGGTTTGCCTGACACGAATTAAATTTACACGAGTGTTAAATCTAACTCCGTGATTACTGCTGCTAATCATAGTACCAATCAATTAAATCGGTTCACTTTATCGAGGTTGTTCCGGCTATTTCTATCACAAATCCGGTAAAAAAAATATATCTTATATGTATGTAACCGACGCTGATGCGAAAACGGTTTCGTTAACATTCGTATAAATGCTAAACGAATTTAGTTCACCGTTATGCTCCTTTGCAAATTAAAGTGGCGCGATAGGCTAAAATGATGTGTATAAATAATGTGTATACATTCTTCGAAAGTAGGTATTTCTAACACTATAAATACCTACATAGGTATTTATATCCTGCATACGTTTGAAGATGTCCATGCTGATCAAGGAAAGCGACGTTTGTCCAGTTATACGTGGGCATCGTTTCCGTCAGGACGATTTACTTAAGCAAACGGTTGTTTTTACCCTATTGTTATAAGAAAATTTGATCCATTCCATTGATACGAAGGCGTATCTATAATAGTGCTGGAAAGACCCTACGAACAAACACATGTCTTTTATAGTTTCGCAAAATATTAACAGTTAGACTCCTCGATCTCGTCAAGTTTTTACACGAATGAACTTTTCACGTGTATAAACTTTCGTTGTTATAAGTTTCTGACAACGTTTTCCCAAGCTTTACGTAAAATTTCACATTGCAACGCTGCTCCCGCAAATCACTCGTCACGAAATCGGCAAACAAGTGGTAAAAGCCATTGATGACGTCGAGGGTCAAATTTAGTCTGCTTTCACTCGCGGTCTAACGCTTCGCGCGACTTTGCTCACCGTACGACCGAGTAGCCGCGATTTTGTCGTTCTTGCGTTTGACTCTTGGCGCCATTTTTAGCTCTCTTGTCTAGCGCCTCTCTAGGCGAGCAACGAAATATCTGTTTGCTACTGAAACCACGAAAGGCGCTTCACCGTGTACGAAGTTTTCGTTCGACAATGAAAATTTAATTACAAATTTCCTAACTGCTAACTCTTGACACACGATAGAGAATACATTCGATGTAAAGTTTATGCTTTGCTTTCATACAATTTCGACTTGTGTTGCAACACTAACGATTCTGTACTTTCGTGTACAATGATAATTTCTTATTTATTAAGCCCTGACACTTCAAGACGTACCTATACATGCTGCTTGGCATCGTACTATGTCTATTCTTTTCCTTCTTTTTTTACCTATGCTCCTTATTTTTTACCTGTAACCGACAATCAGTGGTGTTTGCATCGATACGATATATTTGTATCGGTAATATATTTTTCAATCATCTGAACGATCGTAGGTATCTATACAATTGTTTGGATAGCATTAACGAAGTTCAGATTTGCGGTCGAAGAACGACGAGGAACCGAGTAATCCGTGGCACGTGCCGCATTGCCGCAAAAACCGCGCGAATCGAAGCGATCGAGGAAGAAAGATATATCAACTGCAAGGCTACAGGGGCAATAGCTGAGAAGACACCGCTCGCGGTTCGCCGTGTAATAGAGAAGGCCTCGGGTAACCGCAATTTGATCGGTGGTAGAACAAGGACAGCAATGAACGAGAACGAGGGCGAGAGCGAGAGCAAGAGCGCCTAATGGTCGTGTCGAGTGTAGACCATCCTGTAGGGATGGTCGGCGAGTCGGCGAGTCTGTGGCGTGCATAACGCGAGGAGGAGTCGAGGGTGGTAGGTCTGGTATCGTGGACGAGGCGCATAGGGGGTTGGGGGTTAGAACAGGGAACGGGGGGACAAGTACGAGATTGGAAGGAGGGGAGCAAGGGGGGTTGGCGCCGCGTACAAGTGCATATCGGTGAAGGGGTGGCCGAACAATGCGCTCATTCAATGCGCTCTAGATATGATTACCGGAAACCATCCCATAATTACTTTTTGTACGTCGAAAACGTACCGAGCCCCCTCGTGTTTCTCCTCTACTCTCTTACCCCCCCCCCGTTCTTTCCACCGTTAAAACCACCGGCCTGCCGTCCTCGTTGTTCCTTCTGTTTGCCCCCTGCCGGTTCTATCCCTCTCCCGGGCCGCCCTTAAAACACTCGCGTCGCGGCGAGGAGAGGCAGGGCCTTCTTCGCGTTTCAACCTGACACGCGTGATGCTTTTAAAGTGCCAACCAACGTTAACACCGTTCTCGAGACGATTTATCGAAGTCGGTGCGTTTGCCGCTTCACGGTCAGACCACCACCACCTCCACTCTCCACCACCATCTACCGATTAAACATTCTGCATCGTATATAGACGCAACGACAAATCCAACGATGTCGATGTCGACCAACCATTCGAAAATTTCTGCTTTCTAAATGTCTTGCATCTTCGACGGGTCTCGAGTCTCGAGTTAGTATCGAGTCTGCGCTGCTTCGTCTCCCTGTATCGAGAGTAGCGTCGCGTTTTTCTCTTTCGCGTGGTTCTCATCCGGAATTTCTATCTCGGCACAAAAATACTCCTACTACGATTATTCGCGAATATTCCGATGAGTCGCCGTAGCAACACGTGGCACCAGCGATGATTTGGGTAGTATTTCTTCGCGAAATGCTTGAAACATACTCGTACAGGTGACGAGGCCGATTATAAATTTCTGTGTAGTAAGTACGGTGTGTAAGTATGTATCCCGATGCGATATCCGAACAATGTCAGTGTTGATATTGGTAGTACAAAAAGTTGGTCGTGGCCAATATCGAAGGCTTAGAAATCAGATTGGTAACACGAGACCAAAAACACGAACGTTGACGGTAACAGGGATGAGGACGGGGGCGGGGTCGGGAGCGGTGGCGAAGACCGCAGTGGGAACCCGAGCAGGAACTAAAGCAAAAGTGCGGCAAAGGGGAGAATCACTGTTCGCTCGAAGCGGTGGTTACAGCCGCGGTCGCGGTGGCGGAGGCAGCTACATTATGAGTGTGTTCATATTTCCTGCGTAGCCTCCTTCCTTCCCTTATCTGTCTTCTCTACCCTCGGAGCCCTTTTGTTCGCACTCTTTCGACTGTTAATGCCGCGAAATTAACTCCGGCAGGAGCGAGTTTAAGAACCGCTACAAGGTATATACATACTCTCATTCTAGTCCAAAGAGCTACCCGAAGGCGATCTTCATTGTGCCGTCGGTGTATTATTTTAACATTATCTGTTACTTGACTGCCGCTTAATTAATTTATTTATGAACCGTCGCAAGCGGACGTCGGACGGGTAATATAGAGGGAAAGAAAGAATCCGTGGGATAAGGATAGAGAGAGAGAGAGAGAGAGAGAGAGAGAGAGGGAATGTATAAGAAAAAGGGATGCGGGGTGAAATGAAATTGGTTGGGGTGGCGCCGAGGTCGAGAGTAAAGGAAAATGGAGAGGAAAGAAAAGGAAACGGGAGAAAGAATGGAATCGTCCCGGTTGGGAGATTTGTCTCCAGAGGTTCAACGGTTCAACCCCTTGTCGCGGTAGTCGTCGCGTCGGGTCCGCTGAGCTTCTTCGAACGAAGGACGTAGCCCTAATAACGCTGCCTCCTTTATTGCCTCTTCGCTTTATCGTCTCCCAAAGAAATTATCCCCCGAAGAGTGTGACCACCGGATCAAGGAATAAACTGCAACGAGTCTCGCGCCCTCTTTCGATCTATATTATTAAACAGCAAGTAAAATGTGTAAAAGATTGTCATCGTAACAAGAAACATAAAAACAAAATGGCTACGAGATTATCGGTCCGAGGAGCGTGATGGCAACCACATATATGTGTTAATCAATTTCCACGGTGATTCCTATCAGCTTTTCCCATCGTACAGGTTTTTACCGAAAGATTCCAGACACGAAGAACGAAAACGAGAAGGTTGAAAGGCAAGAAAGAATGCAATGTTTTCTGAAAATGTTCGGATAATTAATGTTCCGTAATCGGTCGCAACTTGGACATTGAGATCCAGCAATATATCAAACGATTCGGCCCAAGGGGTGTAACGTGTAACCCCTCCGAAAAAGGAACGGGGGGCATTTGCATAGGGGACAGGACCAGGCTTCTTCTCGAAAGTTGGCCGGTCGAGCAGGATGGTCAGTCGGTCGGTTTCGGATCACCTGTCCCACGATTATCCGGGGTCAAGATTGCGAGAGGGACTCCCGGGAATGGGCCCCTCGCATCAACGTCTCTTGGACGTCCCAGTTTACGATAAATTAATGGTTTTTCGAGGGTCAACCTTCTCCGTAGCCGGTCTCACGCGAAAATTCAAATCGCCAACTGTCCTCTAATTATTTATGGTCGCTCGTATTGTGTCGGCTTCCTTTACGTACAACACTCGCTGGACAACCATCCCCCGGAATGCTGTACGTACGTAAACTAAATCGTTACTTTACTCGATACCTATACTTTTTTGTTTCAAATAGACACCGGCACGGGCATAGACGTACATATTTCTCGAATGGTAATTCGCGCGATATGTAAAAAAACGCGGAGAACTGAATCATTCGTTGCGTCCTGACGCCTGTAAACAACCGAATTGTAAACAGAATAGTTCGCTCCTTCGATCTCGAACGTTCACATTCGAAACGTTGACTCGTTGAATCTCTGTTGAACAAACATAACGCCTAAAAAAGAGTAGCTCGTTTCACGGAAACGTGTCGGGAACGATTTCTCAGACTGGCCGAACAGCGATTTAGAGAGGTTCACATTTGAAAACGGAAATGTTGACTTCGTTTCATTCCATTACGTGCCGTTTCATTCATGACCGTCGACCGACCCGAGACGAACAATGCGCATAGGATCATTAACGATACTGAACCCGGGTAGAGTTTCGTAATGCCATCGGAAGAAAGAAGGAAGGAAGAAAGAAAGAAAGAAGGAAGGAAAAGCAGTACGCGTCGAGAAACGCAGCGCAGGTGGGACGCTAATGGTTCCGCGTCCAACATCGACCCGAGCAACCGTTTAAAGGCTAGTCCAGCTTTTCTGTCGTTTCATTAATCTCCCGTGAAATTTTCCCGTGTGTAAACAGCTTTATTGACAGCTCGCTCGATTCTCTCACCCTACGAACTTACCAAATTGCAAAATTTTACGGAGAACCCGCTTTTGCGTATCGATCGAAGACCGTGTCAGTTCCAGATGCCGAGTCACCCGCCTGTTTTCACCTCAACGTTCCGCTTATACGATTTCCGATTTCCTCGCAGATGTTTAAACTTAAACACGATCTCTTCCAGAAAATAACGTTCCAGTTTCATGACACGAGCTTCTCTTCGGTTCTCATCGATTCCTTCTATTTTTCGATTCTATTGTATTATCAGGCAATTATATTTTTACTTCTTCGTTCGGCTAATCGAACACGGTAAAATATCAGCCATGTTGTCGACAGAAGGAAATTTGAAAACGACAAAAAAAAATTGAACGAAACGACGGGAACAATTGGTTGAAACGATCAGTATGATGTTTGCGAAGATCATAGGCTCGAGAGGAGAATGCGTTGCCGCGCAATTGCATCGCATCGTATCGTATCGAACAACACAACACGGAGACGAGAAGTGCATCCCCCTCGACGACGCTTGTATGTAATATACGCGTCAACGTTGCCGCCCGCCCGTCCGCTTCGTGTATGGCCGACACCAATTGCCGACGCGACGACCGTGACGGTTCGAATCTCGTCCAGTGATGTTTCTATCGCAACTATATACGTTTCTGCATCGGTGGCAACGATACCCGTGATTCCCAATAATCTTTGGTCGACGTGCGACTCTATGCGACTAATCTTGACGCGCGTCTAGCCGATTACTGCAGTTTGTACCGGTTAAAGGGAACGGGTTCGATCGATCGCCGACGATCAATGGAAAACATAAAATATTCGATCTCTCTCTGAATCGACGCTATAGGTAAATTCGAATCTGGCGAATCAGAGTACATACATCACCTATATTATGTATAGGTAGGTACCTACATAGGTATATGTATGTAACAAAGAGAAATTATTACCCGTAGGTATAAGACATGTATATATCTATTCGCGAATAGCTACAGAAGAACGATAGGACAAATTAATTGCGTGGAAAGGAAATACACAAATACAAATGACGTGGGATGTACTCGAAGTTGAAAACGTATTGCGGGGGAAGGGCGATCGAAAGCACCTACTCACAGGGAAGGCAAAGAAAGATACGACGAGGGTGGCGGGAGTCCCCTGGGGGGACCCATTGTCCGGAATACCCTGATTAAAAACCCATTCCCTGGTTACGCGCTTTAGAAAGTCGTTCGAACCTGAAATTTGAGAGTACTACGCGATATCGTGCGTACACCGATCCGTTTACGTCGAATGTGAAAAGAGCAGAGGGAACGGATTTCTGATATTTCGGTGTTCCGTACAGATAGGTACATATTTTCTTTGCGATTCGACCGAATTATAATATGTACTTTACTGTTATTCCAATGTAGCCACACATGTGTTCACATGTAACGGATATAGATATTATTTTACGACCCTTTTTGGTCGCCAGTTTTTCGGGAAATGAAGGGAACGACACGGAACAAGGATTTCTACAGGTACCGTTTTAACGTCGAACGACCAAAGACGTTCGTTCGATCCAAGAAGAGGATTTTGGTGATTACTCGGCGAGGCTAAAAGCCACTTGGCGACGTAATTAGCAGCAGCGACGATAACGGTGCCACGACACCCTTCTTTCACCCTTGTTCTCAGAGCAAGAGGGCGAACGACTGTTTTTCTGGTCCATGAATCTTTTAACCTGGTACGGTTGGTTCGTCGAGGGAAGCCCCTCGCGTGAAAAACGGTAAGCGGATACAGTTGTTTGTCATCTACCTGTTCACCTGTACGTTTTCTCGAGCACGCGAGTCAACGCGGACAAAGGGGATGCCGTCGAGAGCAACCAGCAAACCGTCCGTCGACTATCGCGTCCTCCATCGGCACCCCAATACACGTTCAAACGATTCAACGACCGCACGGGTTGAATCGAAAGAGTTTTCATCCGAGCATACCGGTGTGCAAACTGCATATCGGAGAGTCGTCGTGTCCAGGGTTTCATTCGCGACATTGTTGTAGCACGAAAATCTAGGCTAAGTTTTACTGTATATACTTGATTAGAATATTTACTGTACATGTATGTGTTCTGGTGTAACTACGTACATAGATCCATGGGTTTGAATCAAGCCTACGGTCCTTCCAATAAATATATCCAGAGAGATATTATTTCATTCCAAAGAGAATCATTCGCACGACTTTTTTATTTTATACAATATATTGTGTGCGCGTGTCTGTATGTGTAAATATATATATATTATTCGAATATATAGATATACATATATATGTATGTAAATGCACGTTGGTGCATCGAGTCGGACTCGATAATCATCGGGGAGGCTGACGGTCAGCGGTTCGAGGGCCTATTCACGTGGCATTACGCAGCCTTTCACGAATATCAGGTTGCCCATTAGCGACTAGAGAGGCTGTCCAGTAATTACGGCTTAATTAATCCTCCGAGGCTCCTCTCCGACTTGACTGATTAACGCGCGCTACTCTCAAAGGAAGAGCCGGCAATACGATGACCTTCCACGCCGAAAAACCGCTACCGTGACCCGTGCCCGCTCCCTCGCGTCCCGTAACCACCCCGTCCATGTCCGGACTAGTGCTCTATTCCAAGAGTTCGCTACGAAAATTCTAACGTCTTTCACAAATGCAATTTTTTTTTACCTTAAATGATGCAGGCAGTATTGACAATCACAAAACCGCCAGTCTGTCTGGTCGGAAATCTTGCCTAAAAGTGTCAATTCCAAGAGGCAAAAATATCATATTCAAATGGATGAACCTTTGTTTCCTCGTTGTATACAATATTAGTAATGTACATATTCCATGACAGATAAAAATTTCGTTGTTACTAGATGTTTTATGCCGCTTAAAGTTGGACACCTTTAGGCGCAAGTTCCCACCAAACGCAAGATTTCCTACCAGCCAGACATGTAGGTTTTATGATTGGCAAAACTGCCTGCATCGTTTAACACTAAACCTACCGAACCCTTCAGAAAGGTGGGAATTGGAACGGTAAAACCGGTCATTTGACCGGTCGCGATAGGTTTCGCGTTAAGGTAAAAAATTTGCATTTGGAAATGACGTTAGAATTTTCGTAACCAGCTCTGTCTATTCGGTCTTACTTTCACTTTTACGTCCAACCGCTAGGTGGACCGTACTCGTTCCATCGAATCTTGTAAATTCGATCGGTCCATTCTTCGACCATCTACAATTCTTATCAAAAGGGTCGATGTGATCGTGTTTATACAGGGTGTATCAAAATTGCTATTCTACGTAGTTTCCTTCGATGCATGCCGATTTGCTTGTTCCTAGTACAAGCGCAACGCGTACCCAACGCTAACGCGGGAAGTCAGCCGGCAGACTCGTTCTCCGATTGGTCGGGGTTTTTCGTTAATATCTCGTTGACAAAGTCTCGGAAAACTTTTCCGCTGAGGAAAAAGTTGTTTCAAATCACCCCGGGAATCACCCCTTTCAACGACTTACACCTATTTTGGGACACCCTGTATACCTATATACATGCGAGCACAGTGACGATGGCAACGACGACGTCGAACAAACCGAGATTTTGAAAGGTAATTACTTCGTGTTAGGTGCAGACAATAGGTCGCGCACCCTTTGTTCCGCGTGAGAAACAAAAAGTGCCCGTTGGTTCGTAAGCCGGCCTATCCTTCGTATACCTGTCCCCGGTAACGGATCCCCCAGGGGCTCCTCGGACCACGGAGATTATGCGTTTAACGTCTTACCCAATGAATTACATAAGCATTAATCAACCGCATCGCCCAAGGGCTGGTCAAAGTGATTCGCGACGGTGACGACATCGAGGAAGAAACGCGTTCGGCGTACAGCGTTCGACGGTCGACTGTCGGTAGGCTGTAAATTTCTCAATCTCTGCAACGAACTCGATACGCGCGGGAAACATCTCGCGACGAGCGAAGACGCTGGTTCTCGCGGTTCCTTCGTCGAGTAAGCGCGTTTAAATATTCACGGACCATCGGCAGTTTCCCATCCCGCGAGGATTTTCTCCCCGGTGAATGGGAACGATGAAAACGGTTGCATACTAACCACCCACACGTTAATCGTCAATCCTGTTAGCGGCGCCGACAGGGCGCCCTCCCGCGGTAAAGGATCATCCCTTAATCTGTTCATTCGCATCCCTGCCGCTCTCTCGGTCCACCCGCGCGAACAGAGACGACGTGCTACAACCGAGTGATTTCGAAACTCGCACCCCGTGCCAAAACTCCCCCACCTGCTACAACACCACCTCGCAATTCCCCTCCTCTCATCCGATCCACCCCTCTACCCCTTGCCCCCTCCCCGCCGGCCCCCCTGGCCCCTACGGTTTCCGTTGTGGAACCCTTAATGCGCTCTCGAGAGCTCCTGCTCAGTCCCCATCCCCGTTAACCACCCCCCCAACCCCTTTCGTCGTTTCTTTTTGTCTCGCAACCGCGCGTGGCATCTCCTCTTTCTCCACTAGCCCCTGTCACCGCTCGATACGCGGAATCGCACACGCGTAAAACCTTGTACCGCGACATCCTCGATACGTGTTATTTACGCTATCCCGCGGGACTATCACCGAACTATCTACAAACTCCTAACCTAGACCCGTAAAGAAGGGTCCGATATTGTTTCCGTGTTATTCCGCTGCTCTCTATCTCTTTCTCTTTCTCTTTCTCTCCCTCCCTCCCTACAGTTGGCCGCACACGAGTCATTTCGTCTTGCAGTATCACTCGGTTCCCAATCTCCGAACCGCCACGGGTGAATCGCAACGACAATAAAGGAAGAAAGGCGACACCTTAATAAACACGTTTTACAACGTCAAAGAACTCCGCAAGGCACACGAGCCGCGCAGGCATCCAACCGGGTCGACCTAACCCAGACCATTCATCGAAGAATAGCTATGGACACGGATGCAGGAAGAAAAACAGGTAGATTTCTTCTCCGGAGTCCCTATGCCTGTCTCTCTATCTTTCTCTTACTTTCTACCTTTCTCTCTCTCTCTCTCTCTCTCTCTCTCTCTCTCTGTCGAGTCTTCCCTCCGTCGCTACTTACCGTTCTCGCGCGGCGGGTAACGCGACGCACAATGGATAAATGAGATTTTTTGCGAGCGATTGAGATCCGAGAGCAAGCAGGGGTGAGGCGACGAGGCGCGGTGAGTCGAACGAAGAAGCGAGGTTGAGAGCGCCGCGCCGAGGGAGTGGAGGTACCGGGGCATCGTTGTCTCCCCGGGGAACGACGAACGGTGTACCGATGATAGGGTGCATCCCCCGAGACCGAGGGCTCGAAGAAAGGGTTGACAGAGAGGAGGCTTTTAATACTTGCGGTATCGTGCCGCTATCGTCGATAAAACGCATCGACTGGATCACCGTAACTACTCCGGGGTCCATGCGACGGGACTCGGAATTCTCTCGACCACCCTAGTTTCTCTTTCTACCTTGAAAACAATTGGATTTATCGCGATTCGATACGACGTGGTTCAACGATAGCCCGTTACCAGCGTCGAAAAATCGTTTGGTTAGTCCGAACGTGGCTCGTTAACACGAATGCGCGACGACTTTTCATTTTCCAGGTGTAACGGTTGAGGTTGCGAATTTACGTCTCGAAGATGTTTCGTGACCGGGACAGGTCTGAAACTTTACCGTTATAAATGCGAGCCGTGCCCGCCGCGCCGTGTGGTGTCGCGTTAGCAAATTGCCGGTTGTTCGCAGTACCGTCGCGAGATCCGTCGACGAGTACGAAAACGGTGCAAGGTTTCGACACTGGAGCGCCGCGAGTTCTAGCGGACACGGCTAATTAGGGGAAGCCAAGCCCCCGCGTCAAATCGGGATAATTAATTGAAACGCAGATTAATGCCGGAGGATTAATCTCTCGGTCTCGCTCCAGCCTGTTACGCCCTTCTCTTACAGGCCATCCCAGCTTCGTTCCAGATCAGTCACGACGACGTTTCATTTGCCCGTCGAAGCCCACGGATCCTAAGGATTTTAACGATCCGAGAAAAACGTAGAACCGATCGATTTTCCTGATTGGGCCGATCGGATCATTGTTTACCGACACGTACGATCAAAGGGAAATTCAGTGCCGGAAAAGCAAGTCATTTCACATCGAGATCGAAGTAGACACGAAGAACGAAGAGTTAGAGTGTACCTTGTGTACTTGGAATATCGGTTCGCAAGCAACTGCAACGATCGTTTCTCTCGAACACGGTGCTGGTACGGTAACGAGAGCCCACGAATGCGATCCTTGACATCGTACCGACGTACATATGTATATACCTAACCGCGCGGGCCGCGTCGCACCGCGCCGGTGCTATCAATGATGCTTAGCAACGCGGAAGCCATTAGCCATATGGCATACGCTGTGGTACGCTGCACTGCGCGCGTCCTGCACTCCTGTCCGTCCGTCCATCCATCTATCCATTCGTTCGTTCGTTCGTGAGTTCGTTCATCGGTGGTTGTCGGATAACGCTGCCCGGTAACAATTTCAGACCCGACCGAATAGACGGATACTTACTCGGCTTGCCACGGAACAGACGCGTAATCTATTCTTTCGCTTTGCATCGGGCACGTCATCTTTCGTCGTATTGCATCGGTGATTATCGCGAAAATCAAGTTATTGGCTCGGAAACAACGATGCTTCCACGGTGCTTTGAACACAGAGGAGCCGTGTTTTGTACCTGTCGCTGTTAAATGTCCCGAAGAAATAAAAAATGAAGAGGGAAAAGTGAATTTCGTTAACTTCAATTAAATTTCTATGAGAAAAATCCTCCACGATGAATACCGTTTCGTATGGAATTGTACACTTGTTGGGATTCGAGGATGAAAAGGAAAACAAATGCGTCGCTCATACATAGGTGAATCGACTTCAACAACAACGCTATGCCCGTGGTGAAAATTGAACGGTAAAACATTCATCGTATCGGCTCGTACGCGTTCGAATAGATCTCGTAGGCTAAACGCTAGGCGACCCAATACGCGTATACACGCGCGCATACGTTAATCCTCCACAATAGGATCCTCTACAATGGCCTTTGTCCGTCATGCCGGCGGAAAGAAATGAAAAACGAAGCTCTCTTATTTCCCTAACCCCCGGCCCCTTGCCCCCTGCACCCTGCCCCTTACCCCCGACCCCTTGTCCATTGCCTCTTACCACTTGCCGTCGTCGTCGTCGTCTTTCGTCCTCAGCACACTCGTGTCTATCTCCGTGGTTTCACCGTTTCATGTTCACTTTTCACTTTCCGTTCCAAGTTGTCGCGAATGCCGCGAAAAATACATACGTCCACGATGCATGTTACGGGGACGAAGGATTTTTGCGAACGTCTTTTAGCAAATCGAAATAACGAAGACTTTACGGATGATAGAACCATCCAGTGGAAAATTGGTCGAGATCAAGCGGCTCGACTTTGCTCCTCTCGGGCATGACAAAAACCGTCGTGGATCTCGTTTAGGTTCCGCAGTGTCACGGTCGGAGAAACTCGTTGGAAAAAGTTGGCTTCCCCCGGAGCTTCTTGCCCCGCGGAAGAACGCCGGGCACCGAGTGTTCGGGGCGAGGGGTTTCCTCGATCCATCCCGTTGCTACACGAAGACCCTCTGCCCGATAGTATACCGGCTCTACCCGAACTTTCGATGTACGACGAGCTTCTCGACCAATCCGAACAGAGGAATTATTATACATAGCTTGGCCTCGAGCGAAACATCGCGCACCAATTTCTCTCGTCGGCCAAGAACGCAAAAACTAACAACGTATACCTACTTAAGTAATTACTTGCTTACCTACATACGTACTTATTACAGAACGGATGGATCGAATACCGCGCGATGGCGTTGTCCGTTGATTTCTTTTGTCGAGATTTAAGCGTCGTACCGAACGAGGTTGCCTCCGCGAAGCAACGGCCGCACGGCTCGACGATCGTATTAGCCGGTAACGGTGCCTAATTCGCCGCAAAGCCGCTAATCCGGCAGAATTAATCCGGCTCGGTCGGTTGCTTTCCATCAATGTGTCGTCGTTCATGAAACGCCGGGAGAGCGGTGAAACGCGTACAGGTTCGGCCCTTGATTCTCCGCGGTCCCTGATTCCCTACCAACCCCTCTAACCTCCCTCCATCCTCCAGCCATCACCCTCGATTCTCCGTCCTCCTCCGTCCACGATCCTGTCTAGCTCTCCCCCTCGCTTCGACGCAACGCGACGCGATCACGGCTCTGACCCCTCTCGTCCCCCGACGCGGCGCTGCGTTGAACGTGGAACCCAGTGTCTGTATATGTACACCACCGGTGTATCTCGGTTTCCCTGTGGAAGCCACCTCTTCGGCTCGTTTACAGTGGGGCGTCAAGTTCGAAGCGAGTTTGCCGCAGCTCGGTCGGTCGCCTCTCGACAAGGATGCGAGCCACTCGAAACGTAGCGTATTCTGCGCGCGGGATCCCGTGCCGCGGGATCTGACATAATGCCCGCCACTCCCACTCCACCTCGCGAAACCCTCTCCGCGAAGAGTATATACTGCACAGCTACACGGTACGGTGATACAGCTACGGTTGCTACGGCGATGACGATGGCGATGGCGATGGCAATGGCGATGGGAGAACCAACGACGAAAACCATTCGGTTCCATTCTCGAGCGATCGGCTCTCGCTCGAAATCTCCCAGCGCGCGGTAAAGTGCATTATTAAGAGTCGAACGAGTACTTTGTAACGAGTAACCCTCCCCAACGTCGAATCGGCTTCGCGAACGTTCCTTCCGTACGAAACTTCCCAACCGCGACGATTGGAAGCCTGTTCCGCTGTGCGAAATTTCATGGTACACGTGTCATTGTAAATTACCACCACCACGCAACGTTCAAATGTATCGAACGATAAAAAAAAGGAAAAAATTACGCGACCAATGGCGAACCGTACGCCGTTCGCTGCGATCGCGACTCGCCTGGGATTCGTTCCGATTATTATCGGTCCCACTCTGCTATCCTGTACCGTCCTGACAGTAACTGGCCCTCGTCGGTAGATCATAATCGAAGTGACAAGACGCCTTCTCGCCTCGCGTAAAGCTTAGATAAGAAACGAGAGGGTATGGGTAAGAATGACGTACCAGTTGTCCGTACCCAACGTAACAACCACTAATAGGAGAAGGCACGAACAAAGATGTTAACTACGAGCAAAACGAACGGCCAACTTTGAGACACCGAAAAGCAAGAGATCGTAATTCGATTGTTCGGTTCGCCTGAATAGTCTAGTGATTGCCATCGAGGACGAAATAAAATTTGCTCGAGCCACAGAATCCATAAGATTTCTAGCGATTCACCCGCATTGATATTCTCGACGCTCGTTCCGTTGAATCGGCTCGATAATGGACCACTGTTTTAGTAATTTTATCCAGAGGACAGACGTTCACGACTATTCTACGAAATACGCGATCTCGTTCCGACACTCGAGAAAATTTCCTCTTCCGTCCATCTACTCGCCTGCCGAGCTTTCGAGTCGTCCTCTCTGAAACCAATTGTTTCCTTCACTGGCTATCGCTCACCAATTGGCAAACTGACTAAGAACACGGAATTTCGATAGGGGTATAAATATTACGTGCATGTATTATTATTACGTGCACATAACCTACCGGATAGAGTAAAAGGTAAGGAGTAGACCGATTGCTACTAAATCTAATCTAAATACCTAATCAAGAACGTGATCAAACGGTATCTGTATATGTAATTGAAAACTAAGGGGCATTCCCCGGCGCCTCTATTACGCTGAAAAATGGTTGCAGAAAATTAATCGTATCCGAGAATAAGATTAGGGTCAACGAGTCTATGCCGTTCGATACCTACAAAGTTTTATTCGCGTTCAGTTTCGTGTCGTCTCGCATCGATGAACGTCCATATAAAGTGCATTCGAAAGAATATAGGGTCGACGAGCGGCAGTGGGAGCGGGCGCGGTCACTGCGTCCGGAATTAAAATCGACAACTACCCCCCAGCCGTTGCCTGTGACTGTAACTGTAACGCACACGAGTCACGCCGAACCGCAGGTTGTCTCTGTTCGTTCGCAACCGCAAGCCCCCTTCCTCTTCCTCTTCCCGTTCCTTTTCCCTTTCCTCTCCCTTTCCCTGCTCGGTCCTTTCCACGGTTCCCTCTTTCTTCGAATTTAAATTTTCCCGAATTTCGTTTAAAACGTTTATGATCCGTGTCCGAGGGTCGTCGGCTCGATCCCACGAGAGGTGTAGGTACTGGCCCTAAGTTTGCGCAGCCGGACAACAAGATCCGGTGCGAGATCGGAGTAGAAACTCGACTCGTGAAAGAACCCACCGATCTTCCCATATCCGACCACATACCTAATAAATTTCTTCTCGATGGAAATAAAATTCTGTCCCTCCCTATGTTTCTCGTGAACAGGCAGGGAAGGTCGATGGCGTGCGTGCTGGTCGCCGTCTTGCTCGCATGCCCACCCCTAACCATTACTTCCTTCCTTTCCCCTTCCTCTTTACGAAGAAAACCGACGACTTTTCATTTCAACGAAATCACGATACGGATAACCTACGTTTAGGTATAGGTATAAGATTCGTCCGATTGCAATGAATGCGTTACTGTAGGTATTCGTTAAGTGTAAGTACGGTAGACGGAGAATCATTTTTATATCGGTAAAAAAGTAAAGAGGCTGTTGATAGTTGATCGTACCAATGGCGCTACGAAGCAAACCGATCTTTGTTCTCGCGGCATCGTCGACACGGTCAACGACAAAAGGTGAGAGGCAGGTCCAAGAGGTCTCGTTCAGCGGGGGATGCTCAGGTAATGGTACATATAATAGCAGTTAGCACCCTACTGCGGCCTGTAGTGGGTGTGTTGTGACACGGAGACCGGAACAAACAAACATCGTGTCCACTTTGGGAGGGTCCAGGACAAAGTGGCGGCGGTGACCGGTGCCTGAGAGAACCGCAACTTTGTGGGTAGCGCGAACCTCTTCGTAACGTCCCCTCGTTCTCTGCTACTCCCACGTGCTGCTGCTATGGAACTCGATCGACTCGGACCGCCGTGTCCCGTCGATAGAGAACACCAAGGGTGTTCCTCCACCCTCGAAAACTCGACCGCGACGTTAAATACGAGAACGATACACTCCCACGATCTACTCGATTCCACTTTTCTCTCCCTTAACCGCGCTATACTCGTTTCTCTTCCGCGACATTAGCTCCGACTCGGCCGTTACGCCAACTCCTAACCGAGCGAACAGAAGCGTAAATTCAAAGTCATCCGAGCCTTTGACGGTGCGGTGCGGGCGGATCGAGGCGTTGCGTTGCGTTATCCCGTTATATCGTCTCGGTTCTTGTGTGGACCAAACATTTCCAGGCCTCGAATGAATCAACTTCGAGATGATTTTCGAAACCGCGTTAACGGTCGAACACATGCACGCTCGATATTTACGGTTTCACTTTCCGTGCAGTAGGTATGATTATGACGTTCGATTCGAAACAACGAGTAGTGCGAACCGGTCGATCTCGGCGGAGCAACTCGAAGACCGGAATTCTTTTCGGGGTAACCGGAACCCTGAGGTTCGTAGTAGCGTCGTTTTACGAGTCAGGTCGGCGTGGAAAACCACTTCGAGGAACCGGACCGTTCGAGCCCTCGTCTCGAGAAACATGCTGGCCAGCCCGGTCACTCGTTCTCGGGATTTCCCATCCTGGAACTAAATCTAGTTGGGAATACGGGTTTTCGCGATGATCCGTTCGCGATCCCACGAAATGCAATCGCTCGGTCCCGTCCTTTCCCGTCCCATCCCGTCCCGGTCAGGAATCGTCGGCGAAAACTCGTGTACGGAAGTTGACCGGCCGATCCTGTCTACCCGTTTCGGTCAGTGCCGTATACATACAACCGTAGGCCGGAACCAAGGAGAAATCGGAACCGTGATTGGGTCGGTGTTGATGGAGAGGTGAACGCGGGAGAAGAGCAACGTAATAGAACACCTTGCGGTGGCCGTGACGCGTGGGTGGACAAGTGGCGAGGCGTTCGTGGTTAAAAGCGAACGGAACCGGCTGCACTCGACCGGCGTAAGTACACCGAGAACCGAAACCCGGACGGTTGCCCGGTGTCGATGGGCCCGAGTACGGAGTAGATACCACTTTACGAAGCAGCACGCGTTTCCGTCTCGAATTTCAGATGCTCCACTCGTCTTTTCCATGGAAAAAGGACCCTCCTGTTTTCAAAATCGAATCGGTGAAACATCGAAAGATCCGCGCATGTTGCCCGTTGCTACGCGTTTGTGGCACCTTTCGATCATATGTACCTCCAGTAAAGACCAGAATAAACGAACGAGACGCGAAAACTGGGAACATTAGTCCACCACCACGCATAGAACGCTATATAACGTAGTATTGAAATTTTGTACTTTTGTTCGAGTTCGATTCTCAAATCGATCGACGGAACTAACACCAGCCAACGAGTGAACGTTTTTCGAGACTCGGAAGATGCGGTCTCACGGCTATTTAGATTTCCCCCTCTTCCCAAACCGTCTCGGATTCGTAGACGCGGGACTATAAATCACTGTATTACCATGGACACGTCCAACGGAGACAACGTTCACGAAACAAATAACCGAGTGTCGCTCGAATTTCCGGCGAGGCGAGTGCAATCTAATTGCACTCGTGGATTGTACACGGAAAATTTTGTATTCGATCTCGATAAACATGTACCTACATATTCTGGCCACGAAATAGTTAATAAATTGTAGTTCGTACCATTCTCGAATATTCCTATGAAGATTCACTTTCCTATACGTGCATACGAGTAAATTAGTAAATGCGTAAACGCAAACAGAAAATACAGGCACAGCGCGATGTAAGGTCGGACAGTCGCCCCCGTGAAAGCCTCCCTCGGTTCGACGGGACGGAGGTGCCTGTGGTCACGCAGCTGTCCCGCGTCCAGATGTCCGGTTTTCGGCCACGGGACGACGACTCACTGTGAGAAAACCAATCCTTAGGGTCCCTTCTTTCGGTACCTTTCTTCTTTGTCTTCCTTCACCCTCTTTCTTCGTTTCGCGTTCCCTCATTCTCGTTCCGCTTCCTCGACGGATCCCCAACGCACATTAATTACCCCGCTCCAGGACGATCCTTCTGGATTATCCGAAATTTAATACACGACCCTGTTGTACACCCCGTTGCGTTGGTTCGCATACTATTATACGTATGTATCTAAACAAAGGTGCCCGTTCGATTTCGAGTCTGCTCGATGAGAAACCGATCCCTCGTCGATTCCACGTCGTTTTCGCACTCTCGGTATTCCACGAATTAACATTTTTTAATTCGATAATCTTTTCCCTAACGGTCAGGAACCCGACCAATCGGTTTTCTTGCGCGGTAAAAACGCGCGCATTACCGAATTTCTTTCTGCTTATCGGTATGCGATTTCCACAAGCTGCTTTTAGTTCGCGTTTGCTAATCGATTCGATGAACGAAGAGGATCAACGATAAAGGGAATAATCGTAGGAAATGCGCGCGAGCCGATGCTAATATTAATCGAGCAGGTGCAATCAAAGAGAATTCGTAGCGAATAATGTACCCATTATTTTCCACGGACCTTTCGAATCCTTTTACTTATTTCGTGTCGACTTCGATCGCAGACATCGACTTCGACACGTTCGAACCGAAGAGACGACATACCCATATATTATAGATGTTAGATTGTCAATAGTGTTCGCGGCGCTTCGGAAGCCAGTCTACCTCTACGCGTGTAGAGGGAATACCGGTCATCGTAGTTTTGAAGCAGGGCTAGCCGACGTACGTATCTCGTATTCCTCCGAACGACCGGCCGCGTTATCGTTCAAACTGTGAAATCGAATCCCTTCCCGAAGTGCTTCGTTCGTTCAAGCTTTAAACAACGCAACACGTCGCATACGGCTAGCTTTTTTTCGTCCTCGTAATAAACGACGCTCGATAGAGTAACTCTAAAATTAATTGACCACGCGCGTCCCCTTTACTGCACCCATCTCTCTGTTAATTATCTAAAACGATCACCGTAATCGTCGAAATAACGAAGTTGGACTACCAGGCTACGAGTATAGGAGATATCGATGCTATCGACCTCGTAATTCATTCCGTTATCTGGTTGCAGTCGTTCCACGACAACCGCGACTAAACACGGGATAGGCCGATAGTGTTCTAGGCTGCAAGATACAAGGAGGTTGCGAGCACGTAAGAGCATAGGAACCGATCGACGCGACAGCTTCTGGGGTTCTGCGGAATCCATAACGAATTCTACGACATTATCGTGGTACTTTCTGTAATATCGAAACGCAGACACGATTGAACGGTTCCGCCGTGGTGTTCGGTCGTATATGATCGAAAACGATAGATTCGATTGCAATTATACATACACGGAAAAGGAAAGAAAGTAAAACCAAGCTATTTGTCGGCGTTTTGTTTACGGCCGTAGTTCACAGGCCTTGGAAAACAAGACGTTCCGTCGAAACCTTGAGTCGGCCGGCTATTAATTACGATCGTGATACGCCATAATTAGGCGACGCGGCGCGTAATCAGATCGACGAACGGAATTGATGTGCCTCTAGTTGCGTCTAACGTTCCCCTAGCCGACGACAATTCATTAAGACGTCACGGAGCATCTCGTATCTTCGCCCGTTTCCTTCCGCGTTCTAGTAACGTCTGTAGCTACCTTCTCGTTTCACCCTTCATGCTTTTCCGATCGAGCCAACCAAACGTGCTGTCAACGTCGATTTTTTTTCTCGCGCGAATAATGCTCACGAGTCCCACGATTCCGAGGTGTCAGTCGTACGAACGGAAACCTAGAAAGCATCGAGATAAGGAAGAGGAAAATTCGAAGCTCGATTTCGAGTGCAGCGAACGTTCTATGGTTCGCGTGGAAGCGTGAATTGGCAATCCGAAGGGCACTTACCGCCCGGGCCAATTCTCGCGCTGATTAGTAATATTGTGGCCTGACGAACCGAGGGCTCGGCTCGAGTCGTCGGTCGAGTAGGAGATGAGTCTGTAACCTCGTTACCAACCCGCGGGCGATGCGACTACCCCAACTATAACGCGAAGAGGATATGCTCTTCTCGTCTTCTCGTCTTCCCGCTTTCTCGCCAGGAGTCGAATACCACGTCCACAAGGAGAACAGGACCGACCAACGCAACGGAAAGGGGCTGAGTTGCTAGAGTAGCTGCTCGGACGAACGACTGAATGGTTAAATAGATGGACGAACGTTGATACGTGGATGATTCCGCAGATGGTTGAAAAAATAAAAAGTAGCAAACGAACGAACGAACGATCCTTTAATTTCAAATTCCGATAATCGCTGGGAAATTTGAACAGTAGCAATAATCGGAGCTAATCGAATCTGTTTGCTATCGTGGATCGATCCAGTTGCTACCCGATTCCTGGCTCTCCGAAAATGTACGTATCTACTTCCCGCAACACAGCCGCGTAGGATTTTTAGAAAGACCGTAGTGTGTATGTTCGTATAACGCGCGTTGAACGACACGACACAGTTCGAGTTACGACGAAAGTCGTGGCGGTCGATGGATCGGAAAATAATGACCGGTGTCGCAGCGAATTCAACCAACGAAGAGAGGAACGAAAGCGAGCCGGATATATACAAGGGTTGCCATTGCGGTTTACGGCAGCGCAGTGCCGTACCACCGGTTACGAAGAGGTAGAAAATGACGGGAGTAGCCGTGGGGTGAGCCGCGACAATGCTCTAATCAAATGTCACGAATCAGCGCCATTATGCGCATCTGCGGCATGAATTCGTAAATACGCCTGGAGGCGTTCGCCTTTGCTCCCCGGTGAATATCCATCGAGAGATTTCCCGCCGAGCACGGCCGGCTCCCGTCCGACTCCCGCTCGACTGCACGCTCTTCGTTATTAGAGATTACAAAAATATCGAAGCGTACACGTCGCGTCGAGTCGATGCGAATACGATTGTCGGTTTCGTCATCGACTGCCTTTTACGCTTTTACCGTCGACCACAGCATTCCTCCGCTTCTACAACTTACGAAATAATTATATCCCGAACGACAATGATAAGAAACCCGTTCACGCGGCAAACACGAATACGCAATACTCGCCGGCAAAATATTTGTTTACGTTATCGTTGATAGTCGAAATAAACTGACTTCGGACTCCGGAGAAACAAACACCGCGATACCTCCTTGTTCGTTTTTTTTTATCATTTTGTTTTCGTTCGCGTAAAAAAAAAATCGAATAACGTTCACACCGCTCGCTTGCTTGTTCTCGATCGGTTACCAAAATTTTACTAACGCGATTCGAAATTCACTCGAAGAAATGAATTCGAGTCGTCTGTGCGAAGCAGTGCGGGACGAGAAATGGTCGGATGCGCCGTTTACGAAGGCAATATGTAATAACGAATGAAAATCTCGATGTCGGCGCCGCGAGTTTACCGACGTCCGACGACGAGAACAGGTAAATCCCGACAAAAGCGGAAAAGCGTTCCGCGGTAGGAAAAAAAAAAATTTCAAACGCCACGTACATAGGAACCGTCCGTTTTCGCAGAGACGTTGCGAGTAAAAATAATGTTTCATCCTAATCCCGAAACTGGGAATCCTGTTCGTATCGCGAAACAGAGTTTCAGGTAGTTCGCGCTCGCCTTCGCAGTTTTTTTGTGGAACGGAAACTTTTGTAAAAAAAAAAAAATTCATGCGGTACTTTCTGGTAGTCGATGCGCGTGCCAGGAACGAATGTACCTATGTATATATGTGCATATGTATATGTATACGTGGACCATGCCGTTAATTAAAGGAGCTTCGAATGCTTTATCGTAACAGACGGGAAAACTATTGAAAAACGCGCGGGCCGAACGGCGCATCGAGTGCTACATAAATATACATACATTTAACACCCGTGGAATAAAAGTGTTGTAACCGATTTTTCGTTCCAGTCTTCGAGAAACGTATCGAGAGACCTTTTGACCTCTTTCGATAACCCAACAGTCAAGGGTACTCGTTCGCGGCAAAGTCCCGACGCTTCGATAATCTTCTCTACAGGCAAAGATGTGAAGGGAGCGGAAGACAGACAGAGAGAGAGAGGGGGGCAGATAGAAAGAACGAGAACCAACGAAGTTGAAACTGGAAACGACACAACGAAGGCAGACTAGCCGTTCGAAACGGTTTTAAACTGATGTCAAGTGGAAGCAAAAGTATCATACGTATACGAAACTTGCAAGTACCTACATAGATAATAATATAGTAGGTATAGTGAGCTTATAAAATACATATGTTATTCGGTATGAGTGATACGTACCTATTTGAAATTTATGGTATCGGTTTAAAAGGTGCGCAAATTCGAGCGACGTTTTTTTCAGTTTTATATTTTTTTTACTTTGTAAGGGTGATGTCGCGAGCAAGGGGGGCGGATGGGAAGGAAGGGAGGGGTGACGTAACGAAGGGAGGCGAGGCGCTGTTCGGCAAACGCGTGCGACGTTTAAACGGGAACGCGCCTCTTCGAAAACGAACCACACGTTGCATTACCCGCTTTGTGGTCGCATGCTCTTTTGATCTACCCCATAATTAATCCGCAGAGGTAACCGGAGACGCGTATGGGCGCACCGGGACCCACAGGGCCGACGGTTCATTCACCGACGAAACTCTGGACCGAGTTATTGAAAGGGTATCGGATAAGAGAGGGGAACCGACCGAGAGACAGCGAAACGGAGAAACTGAGGGGAAAGAGAGAGAGAGAGAGAGAGAGAGAGAGAGAGAGAGAGAGAGAGGGGAGGAAAAAGAGAGAACAGGGACCCTCTGATTAACATTTTAATCAGACCGAGTCACGTGCCACGCGTTTTGTATCCGGAGCCGTAACGATTGCCGCGATGATGCGGCGACTCGAACGGGAGCAAACATCTAATCGTGGCAAAGAAACGTCCACGGAAATGTTCGAATCGAAAAATTCATTTCGTCGACCATTCCTCGCGTTCCTCTGTATTTGCGTTTCTACGGTAAACTGTCTACGACACGGCTCGCCTCTTCTGGCTCCTCTGAGGTTCCTTGGGTACGCGAGAATAAAAAATCTACCAAAACGTAGCGTCTTAGAGCATGGAGCGAACGAGCGGTTGCCTAGAAACGCTCGTCGATTGAGATTCGCTCGGCTCGTTAAGGCGCACCTGCGAACGCACCCTGTACCCTGGCGATCTCGTTCTCTTCGTGCGATCCGTTGCATCGCATTTATTCCGATTCCCGTGTAGAAACTTTTAAAAGGAAGGATATACCTAACCACACCATCTGCCGGGACGCGCGCATCCATACGAGCTTCGGATGGCCCTCCTCTCCTCTTCTATCCGCTCGTTTCACATTCGCGTTATCGCTTCGAGCTCGAAACGCGGCCGTCTCGCGTTTCTGTCGGTATCGTTCCACGAATCGCGTCAAACTCGTCCGCGTTGGAGACATTTGCGTCGGTTGCAGCTGCAGCGGGCCGGTAAATCGAAGATTTTTACGAGCGGGGTCAAAGTGCAGCGGCGAACTTTACCGCTCGCTGCCGGACAAGCCTGCCATTCCGCTTCTCGTCTTGTCCCCGAAAGGTTCGTTGAGACGCCGGTTCCCCTTCTATCTTCAAGCTTTCTTGCTCATGCGCAAAACGGCCCGATCCGATCGCTTCGAAGTTCGTTATTTAACCGTTTCAGCAAATAATGAACGTTCGACACGGACGTTTCACGTTTCGGCGTAGCTGCCGTCTGCCGGTTCCGTAACGACGGAAAAATCGAGCGATCGGTTGCGCAACTGAACAACTCTGAAAAAGAGTCGTGTATTCGATAGGACGCGATGGAACGCGACGCGATATTAATGCGAAAATATATATACATACATACGCGTTGTGGCTTTTCTCGATCGCGTTCGCGACTTCTTAACGCGTTATCTGCTCGATCCCCCCGTTCCCTACTCACTACGATTCCGATTTCACATTTCGTCGGCATCCAATTTCAATTTCGTGGTTTTCTCTGTTCTGTATTTATCGTTCCTTACTTGTGTTTGCGGTAAAGATCGAACACGCAACAGAATCGAAAGCGTCACGATAAAGGGAATCTGGTGCAATTACCACGGTGTGTTATTCGTTGAATGGTGCGTATCTATCGCGTCGTTTCGACGGAATACACGTTGCTCCAACTCTAACGCATTCTCGGACCTTACGAAACGTAAGACGCTGGAACGGTTCGACGAAAAAAGATCTCCGGTTTCTAGTTTAGGGAATACTAGTTCGAGTCCTGGACGCACGTGTTTCGAACGTTATCATCGGTTAGTAAATCGTACCCAACAGCTTAGAATTTCGTTGGCCCGCGCGATGGAATGGGACGGGATGAAAAACATCTGTTCCCGTCTTGTGGAACGAGGGGTCCATGTATACCAGTTTGACTCGGTGCAATAGTTGTCCCGTATAGACGCATATACCTGGTCACTGTTTTGAATCACGCGAATATACGAAATAGTTCATGAAAAATGGAGTCTGATTCGAGAGATCGAATCGAGAATCTGGGAGGAAGATCCGAGGCGTGAACAGAAACGAACCGGCATGGCCGAGTAGACTGGAAGAATACGAACGAAGCGGAAAAACGGATAAACGGCCAGAGCGGAGGGAACGGAGAAGCGAAAGGGAAAGAATAAATTGTCCACTATCTTCGCTGGGTTAAACACATTAAAGCGTCTTGAGATAAGGCCGGTTGGCGGCCCGTTTGTTCACGGGGTTCCTGCCGACCGGCATGAAGGACTGCAACGTGTTATCCGCGCCAGGAAAAGAGAGGAAGACAGAACGACTCGGCTCCGCTCGACGACTCTTCGCAAAGGGGACCAGACTGTGGGGCAGGGCCCCATCGAGTCGACCCGGACTGGATTGCTGTTTCGAAAAACCGAGATATTAGACGGCATTCTGTTTTTCGCGAACGCGACTCGTGATCTGTGTTGTTTTACGTGGAGTGGGATACATACTAAGAATTAGAAGCTAATCCGTCGATAGCCAGAAAATAAAAATTCCATTACGTTCGATCGATTTGATTTTCGTCGCGAAACTTTATACCGTTGCCAGTGTTCCACGGGTTAACTCGAAGGTGTCGAGAATAATAGAGGCGGCAGACGGCGTCAGTTTAAGAGAGCTTCGTCGAGAAGAAGGAGCTCGGTTCCCTTCCGAATTTGCAATTACTCTGCAATTAAGAAACGATTATTTTGCATAGACGACAACGTTCTCGAGGCTGGAAGCGTGAATCGCGCCGCGTGTCACCAAGAACTTACGCCCGACTAATATTTTAACGAGCCTCGTAAACCGATTCCAAGACCGAGACGAGATCCCCTCTCTCCGGGTTTCTTCCTTCCCTCCTTTTCCCTCCAACGACACCCTCGAACTCGCCATCGAGTAAGCTGTTCGAGGAAAAACGTACTTTGCATATTCACCCCGTCGCGGTCGCCTAATATCTTCGAGGCGATTAAGGCTGAAACCTAGGCCGTGATACGGATTATTCGCGATAACGCGCCGGATCATCGAACGATTTCGTACGACGCGGCGTTTTTAACGCAATCTGAAACCAAGTACGGATCCTGTCGCCGTTTCGAACCTTTTAATGTTCGATTCTGGACGTAATCGAAGAGTTTACGCCGCTTCGGTACCTTTTCTTCGATCCGAAGCGTATCTTTTGTCGTTCGTGAAATTCCTCGTCCGAGCTTCGCGACCTTCCAACCCGAACACAGGGACGATTCCCCCACCGAGATATTACAACCAGACTTTTCACTGCTTCCGCGAACAACGAACGCGCGACGGAACGAGTCTCGTTGCGAAAATACAGTCGAGTCTGCGAAACCACGATGTCAAAGCCCGTCGTAACGTCGCTTCTTGGGACTTTAAAGAAACGTTCAACGATTCTGGGTAGCGATTCGAGACTACGTTTGCAAACGATCTTTCTCCTCTATCCTTCCTTCCTTTCTTTCATCCTTTTTTGTATTACCATTTTTGCGTCGCCGATATAACATCTTCCAATGAAATGACTTTCTGCCGTTGGCTAATCGAGGAAATCGAATCGTCGCTATTCTCGAAGCTCTCGCCACGATCCGAGGTTGAAGCAAAGCGAATCGGTTACGGGAGGAGCACGTATGATCGTTACCACTGACCGTAAACGTGACTCGTGAAGCGTTTGCGATAGATATGGAGGAAACAGCTATGGCACTTGAACGTGAATCCTGTGTGATCCGACTTGACAATGCATGCGTTAGTTTATTCATCGCCACCAGCCGTAATATGTTACACAAACAATGGATTTGACTCACGACTTTGCAGTACTTTGAGCGTTCTTTTCCTACTTTTCACGCTGTCGATAGACTTCTAAGATGTACAGTCTCGTTTCGGTTACCACACTTTTATCCGTAAATAGTTTCGTTTGATAATATCAACTCGACAGATTGAAACAATATACACGGAACATCTATGCGATGGCTATCTATCGCATTTAGAAAATGTTCAGCGTTCCTAACCTACACACCGAACAAAGATAGGTATCGCGATTCAAGCTTCGTTCCGTTCGCGAGTGACTCTGGTCTCGAGCTCGTGTTTGCAAAACTTCAGGTTCGTAATATCCGACATTAAATTGTTTAATAATTTACGTTCGGTTTACTCGACGCGCGTGCGTTCACACGGAAGCGAAAAAAAGTTTAGCGTAGCGGAGCAAGATCGATGCTCGCCACGGTATCGAGGGGAAAAAAGAAAGATTGCAAAGTGGAAGAAGGAGGTGGGGGAGGAGGAGATAAAAAGGTAGGAACGAAGTACTCGACGGTTCGACGGTCGGAACGCACTCCGCTCCGGTACCGGGAGAAAGAGTCGGCCGGGGGGTTACCGCTAAAGAGGCAATTACGAGACTCCTCGGTAGAAGGTGCTCGTAAAAGTTAGAGCGAACGAACGACCAAAGAGAAGACTGTCGAAGGATGAGACGAGGGAAGAGAGAACAGACACGAGGAGGTGGAGGAGATGGAGGTGGGGAAGGTGGAGAAGGAGGGGAGAAGATGGAAAAGAGTAGAAAGAATACGGTACGGCGAGGGCGGAGAATAGAAGAAAGCCGAGAGGGGAAAGGCGAAAGTAAAAGGTAAAAGGGACGGGCGCGGTAAAGGCTTCGCCCGATCGAACCTTTCGGAGATTCGTGCCCGAGGCGGCGTGTCATCGGTTCGCTCATCTCGTCCTCCCTCGAGCGAACCGTGGCGAATTCGTGGACACGATCGAGCGTGGCAAACCGATGCGGCGGCTTTGAATTTTTACGACGCGCGACCGATTCGCCGACGAACGAGCTCCGACGAGACTAGGAGTATAGCTGAACAAGACGAAAAACATCGAGGATCGGGTAGAAATTTTTCAACCGGCCGCGGCTGTTTCGATCAAAACGCACCAGCCGAATTCTCGTGGGTAATCGATAATAATCGAGCGGTGGCTGGACTTTCCGTGGCAAACCTTTGGTCGAGGGGAAAGACGGTAACCTCGACCACCTCGACCACCTCGACCAAGGGGTGGACAACGAAGGGTGGATTGATCCATGGTCATCGTACTACTCCGTCTCAGTCTCCTTCTCATTGCTTCTCTCTTTCTCTCGTGCTCGGGACATCTCCCTTTCCTCGTTCTCCGTCGCTACCCTTCGGCTTCGCGACCCTCCCGTTCGAGCGGTTCGTCTCTGGGTTCCTCCGACTCCTGGTCCAACATCTCCGAGAGCTCGTATGTATAGGTATTTCGCTCGGCACCACTCAGGGTTCGTGTTACACCAGCCCGTCACCGGTCCACCCACTTCATTACAGCCACCCGACGAGAACGACAATGACAGCGAGGATGCTACGACTACGTCTACGACCACTATTCCCTCGAAACTTTCCCTTCGACTGCGCCCTTAAGTGAAATCCTGGCATCAATCTTGCTAACGACCTAGGATTAACGCTAATTTGTCGACCGCGCGATATTGCCGAATCACCGGGATATCTCTACCGACTATTCCTAGGTCCCTCCGCTCCCTTTCTACCCGTGTCTCTATTCCGCGTTCCATCCCCTCGACTTCTCCCATTCCTTTTTCCATTCGGCAGTGGCTCAATGTTGCGATCCACCGACTCTATTCGTTACAGAATAGCCGACATGATGTATCTGGTTCAATTAGATACAATCAATTTCGAATACAAGATACATACTTACGTACGTATAGATATGAGTCTAAACCGCTTTTCCGTGTTTTCGTTACGTCGACTTTACGCATTCTCTCGCGTATTAGGGGACGGGGGACGTTTTTCTTCCGTTACACGAAAAAATACCGTTCAATCGATCGCTCGACACGAGAGTGTCGCCCGCATGTTCGATATCTTTCAAGATCGTTCAGGCCTCTACGGTGACACGTAGCTTCGACGAGAGCACCACTCGAACTTGCTGATGACGCGGATTACGTGAACGAGCTTGCGATGCTCACCTGGCTTTTTCAACGAGAGCACCGCACCTCTTTCGTCACACTGACTCCTCGATCGCCCCTCCGATTCTTCTTGAACGCCCGAACGAAGACACCTCTTTTGATTCTTTAAAAAAAAAAAAACAAACAATATCTAGTTCACGGTACTTTTAATCATTTTTCTTCGATCGAGTACTGCCAATTTTTTCCGAATATTTGGCCGCCGACATTTTCAATTCAAATGTTTTCAAACGTTTCAGCATTTGCGAATGAATCATCAGTCCCGACGCGACGTCTACGTAGAGTCGCAGGTCTTCACTGTCCGAGAAGTTTCTCGATGCGTTTTCGCGAGAGAAATCATAAACGATACGTACCGATACCGTCGCGTATGTAAGAGCAGTATACATATAATCAAGACCCGTTACGCGTTCCTATGAGAAAGATATCATTGATCGCATATCGGTTTGACGCACAATACAGATAGTGGCCAGTAATATTATTCCGAGCGTGTCATCGTTTCTCCGCCACCGGCACCGATTCCGATTCCGTCTGGTTCGATTCGATACGAGTATCTTCTTTCCTATTCACCGACAGTGTACGATCGACGGCCGTCCACGGTTGTTTTCAGTTCAACAAACACGTTGCACGCGTGAACAGTGAACCCATCCCGACCCTTTGTTCTCCGTTTGTTCCTCTTCATCAAATTCTTTAATTCCTAGACACTGTAAACTACGCGGCGTTGACCAATTTTTCTTACTACGGGTATGCGTGTGTGTATTTTGCACGAAGGTACAGAAAAGCGGCAAACCGCAGGGACAAAGTGTGAGGGAGTAGCAAAGGAGTGGAAGCGCGTTACAGACCGTTCGCCATTGCAATTCCGCCGCTTCGATCGTATTACGGCACATAAGTTACGGCAACGATCTCTCGGTGTCGGTGTCCGAGACAGATGGAAAGAAAGAAGCGAGCGAACGAGCGAGCGAGCCAGTGAGCAAAGGCCGTATCGTGGAGGGAGAACAGGGAGGATACGGTGCGGCGACGGCTATTTCTGAATCTTTAGTCGGTTTACAAGTAGCGGGGTCACGGGCCGGCCCATAAAGAAGCATGACTTACATTGCCGCTATGTGGGCGCGCACCGCGAAACTCTCCCATCTATCTCCACGGTCTGGCCAACCCCGCCAGTCTCCACGTATATCCGCGCGACTCCGTGCCTCTGGCCACCAGACAACAAGAACAAACGGAACGATCGGACCGGGTAAAGAGGCAGAATAGCCAGAAGAGCGAGAAGATCCGACGAGTACGGGAGAAAGAACGGGGAGAAAACGAAAAGGGTAGAGAGAAGAATCGGACATCGCACCCGAACCCTGAACATCGAATCACGAAACACCAAACACGAATCACAAATCGGGACACTGCGACGATCATTTTCCATTGCCCAGGATAACGGTTAACATCTTGCGCGATGATCGAGTTTCCCTCCACTTCTAGAGCAATCGCTCGCACGAGCACACGTAGCCGAGTATATCCGTCTGTCGTCAATATCAGCTTTCGAATTATCCATTTTGCGTATACAACTCTCGGGGCTCTTGGTCTTTCTAGTCGTACGAACACTTTCAACCCTACCCGCCGTTTGTTTCGTTGGTAAGCAAGTTGAAACTACGCCCTTCACGGTACATACCGCGATGAACAAATGATTCGACGATACGCGTTCAATGCGATATAACATACATATGTACATACATACATGTAGGTAGAACGAATGAAGGAGAGTGCGCGGCCAGTCGACAAACACAGGAGCCACGGAAAGCGGTGCTTCTATCTCGTGTTTCGCAGTCACGCTGTCTAGCGAGCAAGACGAGAGATGCGCAGGGAGTAAGGGGGGATCGAATATCGTCCGGTTACGTGTACTCGTACAAGTATAAGGAAGAACCTCTTAATCGGGAACCTGGACCTCTACAGGGCAGCAAGGTCTTACCCCCGTGGCTCTCGGAAGTCGCCGGTGTATCTTGAGAAAATTGACCTCGACACCCCACCCATATGTATGTATGTACATACGTTTCACGATCGACTATCGGCAGTCGCGAAACGTCACGGAACGTCGCGTGTTTCGTCGCGTCTTCGTCTAATTGATCGACGATGACCTTCGTATAAATCCGTCGGTTTCGATTCTTCTTTACTCTTAGTTTCTTCGCGATTGTCAATCTATATTTGTCCATTTACCGCGATGTTCCAAAAAGGAAGAGACGTTCGATCGTTCGTTTCGAAATCCACGCATCCGTGAAATCCATCCAAGCGGCACAACTCTAAATAGCTTTGAAAAAGTTTACGTCTGGCGACAGCGACGCGACCGGTGGGACTCGTCGCTTGGTTGGTTGGGCGGGCAGTGAAAAGTGAGTCGCGAATGGTGAATGGCGAATGGCGAGTACCGAGTAGCGAGTGGCGAGTGGCGAGTGGACGACGGACGCGGGGTTGAGTAGGTTGAGGTGGATGGAGGTGGACGGAGGTTGCCGGGTAGCCGTAGGTATCTCGATAAGCCGGTAAGGGGGTGCGCGCTGCGCGCGCGGTAGTCCGGGCCACCAGGGGCCGGGACCACAATTACACAGAGTGCGGTGCCGCAAAGCCCTTTCAGCCTCTCTTCCTAGATGATGGATTCGCGTTGTCTTTCCAACCTCCCCGACACATTGTGCGCTCACCGGCCCGTGTCGTCCTCTGTTTACCGTCGCGTCTACGTGTACGCTTTTCGAGAATTGCTCGTTTCAATGAAAAGGAACGCGCGCGCTCTCGCGTTCGCCTGCTAGATCAAGAAGGAGAAAACCGAAAAGAGAGAGACAGAAAGGGAGAGACAAATATAGCTACTACTGAGAGTTAAACGAATCGATGGACGCAGCACGAAAGAAAGAAAAGCAGAGTCCGGATCTCTTTTCGTCGAGCTTCTCTGAATCAACTGATTCGTCAACCTTAAATGCAATTAATCGTCGGATCAAGAACACTAAAGTTGAACTTTCTGGCCGGAGGCGTGCATGTTTTCCGCGAACGAAACACCGAGAACAGCCTGATGTTCGAGCGACTTTTTTGCACGCAAGATATGTACTACCACCTCGAGGCCGCAACGCTTCGTTCGATACGAACAGACTGCGACGAATCGGAAAGCAGCCGCTAGGGCTCTTTACAAAGTTTTTCGAACGCTCCGATAAACTGAGCTTATTTTTCTGTTGCTCGACAGACTGTAAAGGATCATGAAAGAAAAAAACGTCGAGAGGTATAAAGACATTTAAATCTGAACCGTGTCGTGTCGCGATGCATTGCTTATGCTCCAGGAGCACGCAGCAACCCATTGCCATCCACGTCGATTGTTTCTTCAGCAATCTTTCCCTCTTCGTTCCTCGATCAACGATAGATATATGCGTAAATACACTCAGCGTACCAAAATTCAAAATATTTTGAAGCGCTTCATCGGCACGTGTCTCCTCGTGAATTCATCAACGCTCCATACTCGTATTCATAATCGCTCTCAACGGATGCTACTTTTACGCACAAATATGACACCCAAATACTCTTGAATGTATAATTCGTGGAACGTGGAATTTCACGCTCAATCGATTCCTCCATGCATTGGGCCGCCTTTCTGTTTCGACGACATCGTTGCGTATTCCGGAGCCGAGCGGGGCGGATCGTCGCGTCGCAACGAAAAAGCCAGAGGAAGATTGTACGCGTAACGAAACGACGGAGGAACAGCAAGAGACGGAGAAGCCGCGAGTGCGCTCGCGCGCGTGCGCGCGTGCCAGGGCTCGTTTTCGAGCTCTCTCTTTCAGGATGAACAAACGCGAATGCAAAAGAAGTCTCTGAATGAGCGATGCCTACGGACGGTATAGAGGCTTCTCCGTTATTAGCATCTACTCGGTTTCCTTGTGTCTCTATCCATGTGCCGCACACTCCGTCGGAAAGGGAACACAGCGGTCATTATGGAGATTGAAACACCGTTCGGTAACACGTTCGCCCATTCTTCGTTTCGCTTCGTTCTGTTTGGTATCGTTTCGACTAGTTTCTCTTCGTTTCCGTCAGTCTCGTCTGGTTTGCCTGCTCATTCGTGCCCGCGTAATCATCTCCTGAATAAAGAGTTACGTTACGCGACATTCTGGGAAGCATGCACCGGCACTACCTGACAGCGACATAAATCTTCGTTCATTTACGTTCCGTTTTAAAGAAGATCGTTGCGGCTACCCCGTCCGACGCTCTCCTCTATGGACGCGTTAATCGGCGGGGAACGTCTATCGAACGAACAATTAGGTACCATGCGTCGTGAAAGACGATAATCGCGATAGGTATGTAAAGTCTGCGACGTTTGAAATCGTTTATCTTGAACCTCGCTGCCCTCGGCTGAGATACTAGTGAAAAGGGAGGACCGCGTACATACCGAAGAACAACGATCTTCTTTCGTTTCAAACGATGTTCGTAAAGTTTTGGCATTTTTGGTGCTGTAATTTTTACGAATTTCTTCGGACCGAACCAGCAAGAAGAAGCGCAATTTTACCGAAATGGTGGGAAAAAGTAAAATTCCAATGTACTAAAAAGAAGCGAATGCTGCTACCAAAGCTGTAGACTCGAGCACGACAATGCCGATCGGTTTGTGTTACGGGTTGTAGGTTATGGGTTACGGGTTATACATGTAGTGACCGGCAGAGAAAGCCGAAGTGCACGGCATCCAATATGCAATAAACATACCGAGCTTTGACGTATTTAATAGTAACCTGGTCGTATAACGTTTGACACGCATGGAAGCTTTTATGGAGGATGAGTGGTGGTGGTGGTGGTACCCTCGGTCCCATCGGGCCACCACCGCGACTCTCCTTCTTCGCGGCAGCTTCGATCGGTCGTCTACCGACCACCGATCGACCAGGATCGAACGGTTCACGCTGAGAATCGCTGACCTCTCTCGGCTGCCCCCAATTCGTGCTGTCTCTTACATTCTCCTTGCTCTTATTCTTATTCCCATCCTCTTTCTTCTCTGCCGTCGTTTTCCCCTCGTAGGCATACAACCCGCGGTTAATCGGAAATCCGTGCAACGATGGACACGCGTTCGAATTGGCAGTAAATTCGAAAATATCGGCAATCGTCGTTTACCCATCAGAGTATCCGCATACTACATACGCATCGATACAGCTGCTTTTTTTTTTATAGTTTTTCGACAATAACTTTGACATGGGAAAACGCAGTGGACATAGCACGCAATGCATCCGTCTATTTCGAACGATTCTCGTATGCAAAGAAACAGTCGCGAATCTGAAACCATTCGAATGCGTTCGAATTCTGGAGGACGCGTGGTATATTTATCGTAGAGAATGTAATCGTAGCGTGATCTCGCGCCGATCAAGATATCCGGCTTCGATAGCGGATCCCGATGAAATTGACACATCCATCCATCATTCGACATATGTATGGTATGCATGGGAAAGGACGAGGACACCGGCGTGACGTAGCCCTGACCATGCATAATTCAGGATATCTCCGGCGACCAGCCCGAAATCACGAATAATAGCCGACCCGGCTGGGTCTCTCTTTCCTTCGTAACTTTTCCAGTTCGATCTATCGAGGGACCACCGCATTCGTTCGTTTTTCAGACGGCATTCCCTCGCTCCTTTTCCCTCGTCGATGCGTTTCGTTGTTAAATGCGACATGGATATCTACACGGTTATAAAGAGAGAATCTTTAGGTATCTATAGATAATTCGTGAACCGATACAATATGTTCAAGCTTCGATCTTGTCTACGCATGGCTAATGGCTATGCATATTTATGCCGGAAATAGACGCGATATGCCGGTCTTCCTTTTCACGCGTACAACTCGAAACTCTCGTAAAATCGAGTCTTTATCGTTCGCTGGAAACCTACCGGTCGGCGGACACATCCCTTTTATCGAATCTTAGATGAAGATCTTCGTTACCTGCTGGTCTACCCATCCTTCGAGCATTGTCCGAGCCCGCAAAACTAATACATACCGTCCAACGATTCGAATCGAAACGAATCGATTGTAGCACAGCTATCCGTAAATATAAATCCTATGTATATATATATGTACATACATACATACATGTAACGCGAGCATTTAGCGTGTGTAAGAATAGGTAGCTGATAGGTTTCGTTACGAAAAACCATTTTAACTTTAAGGGTTCTACACACACATTATATTTCGAGTAGTCGATTTTTATATTACCTTCGGATCATTTGCGAACATGCACATTCTAATCGAATAAAATCGAATCGAGTCGGCTCGACTCGACTTTTCTTTTACTGGAACATCTTTCCCTCGACCGACCGAGAATTAGGTTCGGAAGGTCTTTCCTCGACCCCTGCCCTAATTTCTTTCGGCCCATCGAATATTCCGCACGATGAACACTTTGTGTCCGAGAGTGGCCTGCACCGGTCGAGCGACCGGACTGACCCGACCTCCTCACGATGTCCCAGGCATCTCGATGTTTTATTTTGGGCGTGACACACGCTCGTCGAACAACGCATGGCCACAGAGGATAGAACGAAGATCCCGTGGCTTGACCGTTGGCTGTTTCGTTCGCAGGAACGTTAATTCAATGCGAACGCGTTCCTTTCGTAAACTTCCAGGGTCCGCGATATCTACGACCGTTCGACCTAGAGGCCGCCCAAGTCCATCATTTTTTTTTTTTTTTCATTGTTTCGCACGCGGAAGGAACGGACAAATTGTCTAACTCTCGGGTAGGCGTTACTGGAATGCCCGTTACATACACGTTTACGGTCAACCAACCACTAGTCAGTCGAAAACGCATCGGGTCGTACGGATATTGTGTCGCCAGTAGGCCGTGGGGTAGAATTCAGCCGCACTTGCATACGTAATAATAGCATAAACCTGAAGGGTGGTCCTTTAGGTAGGATCTCCCCTTGTGCGGGAAATTTAGTATAAAGCTGACAGAATCGCAGGCAGGCGGCAAGTTTCCCCTGTCGCGGACGCACCCCTCCCTTCCACGACCGGGAGAAAATCCAAATGGTCATCGTAAATAGAAAATCCGTTTTTTTTCCTACGGTACCCGTGTGAAAGCGTGCGATCGTTGGAGTTTATGCGATCGGCTTTTCCGGGGACCTGCAAAACCCACATGGCCTACCGCAGGGGTGCCGCGAATAACTTACCGCCACATAGGTATCATTTCTATTCCAGTTTTCGCCTGCCGAATACGTTCCTACTCGGAAATGTTTCGCAACACAGATCAAGAATCTAATTAAAAGTTCCTATCTAAATTTCGGGGCTCGTCTTCGCGATCCTGCTACTTATCGTATGTACGTACTAAGTTAACCTTTAACGACTACATGCTCTCCGTAGATATACGTGTGTATTATACATATTAAGTATGCATGTACGTAGGGAGACGTCAGGCGAACCTCGGATTAATGTTCATGGTTCGTCGGGTTGGAATTCCGATGAATAACGATGAAACAAGGGCACGGAAAGTCACCACCGCCGGGACTGGTCGGTATGCCGACACGACGCGACGCTAACTTTCAGCTTACAATTAGTCCCGTTTACGCATGTAAATCTCGACTCGTTCGAGCAACATCTGTTTTCACGCGCAAGCCACGATTTGCGAAATGAACGACTCTCTCCTCTCCCATTCTCAAATCGTAGTGGGTATGTACCTACGGACATTTCGATCGGTCATACCTTGCACTGTACACGGAAACACGCGTTGTCCTACCTGTGATTCGATACACGTATCTAGTCGAAGCGATCTCCGATTCACAACAACGAAGCAACTTGTTTCGTTAACGGAAACGATTTAGCCAACGACAACGTTCCATCGGACAGCCATTCTGGGTTTAAGTCGCGACCGAGTCACGGGAATCGGCCGCGACATCGTTACTCTCTACGATTCGAGACCGGTCGCTCCGCGTCTTAAGTTCACGGGTTCAGACAGATGCGAGCGGAGCGTTAACGAGAACAATTAGGAGTTCCACTTTGCGCGAGCTCGGCTCCCTCTAAAAATAAACACGACCACTTAATGGCTCGGTCTGTCATAACTCGCGCAGATGCGAGCCCTTTTTAAATTATTCCCACGAACGACTGTTCGTTTCTTGGAATGCGCCGCGCCGACCGCGTCGACCGCACCACCGAAACTTGCTTCGAACTGCTTCGTTCCGCTCCGCGCCTGTATGTATACTATACATATGCATACCCTCGCCCCCCGAATACATTTCTGCGTCGCGCTCCTGTCCGTTCCGTTCTCCTTCCTTTACCTGTCCTCGACCTCGCTGGCATTTACATCCTCTAGTATCGAGTGTAAATTGCTCGTTAAAAACATTTATACAAGAACAAGAGTGCTCCAGATGCATCCCAAGCGTTGCGCATGGGTACTGCAGCAGCTGAAGTTCGATGCGTTCGAATATGGTCGCAAGACGATTATTACTGCTGATGCTACGGCAATGAATCTCTATCTCTATCCATGCTTATTCGCGGGGATAATAGAACCGACGCGGCGCGTTGGCGGGGTGCGTTTCGAAGACTCGTTTCATCCCGCACTATATTCTCGTGGTCGTTTTTCTTTAAATCGGATAAGTAACGAAGGAAAGAAGAGAAAGAAGGACTGTGCGGTTCGACGAATGCGATTGCAATATAATTATATCGAATCGGGGCAAAGGAGCTGGGGGCCAACGCGACGGGCGCTCGTGCCTTCGCGAAGGCTTCGCTATGCACGGAATGCGTACTTAACTGTCCATTTAATTGAGGCTAATGGGACGATATTAAGCGTACGCGCACGGGTGTTACGCACAGCCCGGAGTGTCGGGTATCCACGATGCGTTCCCAACATCGGCACGAGTTCGGTCCCACTTATCTCTGCGTTCCCCGCGAGTCTCGTGTCGCGCCGTACAGCGCCAGGAACCTTCCATATCCCCCACGATCGCGGATTCATCGACGATTCTCCGACAAGCCGTCGAGATATCACCAGCTGTGCCAGTTTCACAAAACCAGGACCACAGGTGCAATATTACACATCGTCGCAGAGAGACTTGGCCGAGAAATGTTTGGAATTTTGTGATAATCAAAACGAAAGAAAGGAAGTGGCGGTGAGCACACAAGGCAGACGAAATCAAAGCTGCCTATGAAAGAAACAGGAATAAAAAAAAATGCCCGAAGACGCGATGGGAGTTGTGGAACGTCGCCGATGTCGAGTACCGCGATCGTTTCCGGACCACGAGAAACTAAAACGGAGAAAAATAAGGTAGACATATACGAGAGAACGTACGCTTCGAAACGAATGTAACTTTATTGCGAACTTGTCGCTGTCAGAAAGCAAACAATGGAACGATCTTCGCACCATCTGCCCTTGCAATCTTTACCTTCTTCTCCTCCCCAATTCTTTTTACTTTCCTCCCGTTGGCTTCCGCGCGTTCATCGGATTTTGCGCAGTTTCTCTTGCGCGCTGTAACCCCATACCCCATACCCTCGTACCCCATACCACGTGCATACCTGGTACCCCGTGCTACGTACTTCGTCGTCCTGTTTCCCCGCCCCCACGTTCTCTTTGCCTCTCCGGCACAAGAGTCAGAGTACGAGGATGCGGGTGCGATAGGTGGCGGCCAGGGTGGTTGGCGCCGCGATATCACGGTATCGCATCTATCGCGATCGTACAGTTCACCGATATGTAAAAGAGGGGCTGCCGCGAACCTCTCGACGGTCCATCGTCGACAGGTATCCGACCAGCTACGCGCATTCTTTCGATTCTTTGTTCCGCGCTGGGATATATATTTTTTCCTTCGTTCGTCGTGCTAACGATTCTTTCCGATCCCGATTCCCTGTAATGCTCTTCGAGGGTATTATTTTTAATTTAATCTCATTTCATTCTTACGGCTATGAACTCCTTTTGCAATATATTAGAATAAACTGTAAGCATTCTTAAGCATTAGAACTTCGTCTTGGGAGTTCATGGATAGACTGTGCGTGACGAATCGACCGAACGCATCGAAGGCGCGTCCACTTAGGAGTGCACCCTCACTGTCTTTCCTAAAAGACATTTTCCTGGTTGTTCTGTTGCCTGAGCAGTTCTGTTGGAAATATACACTCGTTATCTGTTAAATTCGTATCCGTTCATTTTGTGTCCAAACCTTATCCGTATTCGAACGCCCGCCATCCCACAGAATAATGGAAGTGTTCTTATCTATCTAGCATAGTGAACCCACAACACCCTCCCCGGAACTATGCGAACAAGACTTCGAGGACGGAGACCGGTCACAGATCTGTCCCGGTTTTGACGCCGTTTCACCTTGTAAAAAAGTGAAAAGACGTCCCGCGTATTTCCCTTTTGGTCGCCTTTTACGACGCGCAGGGATTACGGCTGGTGTATTCTGGTCCCGACCAGCAGGGAGGACGTTCACCCTATACCTGCTATCGCTGTACCACATTTTCCTAGCTAATTCGTTATCCTTGAATGATGACGGGACTCGAACGGTTCCTCGGACCACGTCAACGCGGCAACATCTCTCTCGTAAACGTTAGATCGAGATTGTGACGAAGAAAACGCGCGTTGTTACCAGCTATTCGTCGCTCGGTCGTCTAATTAAGCGCCGAGGTTACAGAAGAAGGGTCGAGACGTCACGAGTCGCGTTCGGTGTTTCGTTGTCGCCCCGCGTCTTCGGTTGATTTACGCGGAGGCAACGCGTCGACCCACGACAAAGACTTTCCCAACCGATGAGCCGACCGAGATACGCGACTCCCTTCCAGTACCGTGCTCGCCTTTCCGAGGACGAGGCCGCGAGGATCGTGAGAGAATTTCTACATATTTTGAGCGATACGACATACGACATGGTTCTCGAGACCGGGACCCTTGTCGCGTTAAAAATCCCCCCGAAATCACGCGACAATATGTACGTACCTACCTACCGCTTATTGTTGGTAGATAGGCTATGAACTACCCCCAGCAAGATCGACGTTTCTATTCGTTTCTCATTAGCAGCGTGATGATCGTTTGTACGATTTCCTTCGGAGCGAATCAACTCTGATGTACAGCCTTATAATTTTTAAGCGCAGTGGAAAGAAATCTAGAGTACGATTGTCGAATTCTTAATAAGCGAACACGTCGTAAACCACCGTAATACCCATACCGTGTAATCCGTTCTTTTCCGTCAACGATATGGAAAACTATGTTCGTGTATATGAACACATCTGAAGGATGTAAGTACTAGTCGGCTCGGTTTTCTTACCATGTTTATTACGCGGGTCGCAAAGTTGCAAGGAAAACGAAAGAAGCAAACGAAGATGCACAAAACGATTGGGTGGGAGGGCGGGAGGGTTAGGGGGAAAACGCAGGGCGAGCTCTCCCGTCGAGTTCAGCCGGTTGCTCGTGCGTGAGTACGTGCGTACGTTCGTTTGTTCGTTTGTTCCTTCGTTACGTATGCGCGTTACGTAGAGACTCGGCTCGAGAGATGCGGTGTGATATAATTTTCTAGCGGCTGCCTCTTCTTCCGTGTATACGTACGTCCAAGCACCGGTGCAGCCCGACGACCAATTTTAGCGTTTTACGGTTCAAACACGTTCGGGTAAAGAGAAACGACGAAGGTCCGTGTCCCTTGACCGAAGGATAAGTTCGAGAGATACTGTATAGGTACACTTTGGTGGTGTAAAACGTTCGAGAGTCGGGGCGTGTCCGTCTGCGGAAAATAAAGTAGCGTGTACGTAACGATGCAACCGCAAAGTAACCAACATGCGCTGCTTGTGGTTTTTTTTCTGGGTGTACAATCGCGAAAGAGAGACGACAATCGTGTCGCGTACTGTCCGAGCAGCGAGTTAATTATCGCGACAGTTACCCAACCTTTCGACCGTTTCCCAACTGTCACCTGTTCAGAACTCGTGAAACGCACTTCGTAAATCTAGCTTTCTGCTGCCTTTTTAGTTGGTTCGAAGTGACCAACGCTATCCCCGAATATCGACAACAACGAAGAAGAGGATTTAAAGGGAAATTAAGTAGGGGTATACCGGGAAGACATGAACATTGTTAAATAGGATAGAAATACCGAAAATATTCTGCATTTTTGTGTGTTCTCATTATTGGGACCATTCATTTTTCCATCGAAGAAAGTGCGGATCGAGTGAACGCGACGGACGCCTTGAATGTTCGATCGGTGAAGGACAGTTCGCTTTAACCTCTACGCAACGTTCATCTTCCAGGCAGCTTGCAACTGCACCACGAAATGCGCTATTACGGCAAAACGTTATCGCAAACATCGGGCCCTTTGCGCGCTAAAGTCATCACGGATAATGCGTCCCGTGAAATAACCTCGTTCAAGATGCGAACCCTTTCCTTTCGAGTTCCCCCTTTCTCTCTGTTATTCTCTCCCTCTCCCACTTTCTCTCTCTGTCTCTCCCTTTGGCGTGCGCGCGCGCTAACTCTGTTGCCAATTCTCCCTTCCTCCGCGCCGGTCAAATTAGCCGCAAAGTTCCAAGGATGTTTTCTCATGCGCGGTAATTAGTCTACCCTTCGAAACGAGACCGGTAAGTTAACTTTACGCCACCTGCGTTCCGAAAGCTGGATTTAATTTGTCACGCGCCACGTTCGGTAAATCGGTCTCTGGATACATTGACGTTTCGATGGGATGTCTATCTCGTATAGCGGCATCCAATTTCCAAGATTCTCGAGCTATCGAAAAAAAGTCGTTCCATCGTTCCCAAAGCGAAATGCGTAATCGGACGGTTTTTTCTCGGCGGAAAATGAACGGGAAACGTGGCTACCGAGATCACCGGTTTTTCGAGGACGCGTCGCACGATCATGTCGCGATCGCGAGCAGGACGGTCATCGTACTCGAAAAAATGTGAACCGAGCTCTTCTCCTGCTCGTTTTCGTCCACCGAACCATCTCCAGATCTTTATAGCGTCATTAAACCTTGCCCGGTGGTTTCAAGATGACCCGTCCACCTCCTGGTTACTCTTCGTCGAGACACTCGCGTCGAGCCACCTATTCGTTACGGGTCCGGGTCTCGCGTGAGAACTAGATCGCGTTTTCGTCGTAATCGAGAAAGTATCCTAGACGGGTCCGTCTTACCGTTACCACGTGTAGTCCTTATCAAAATAAAATTGGAGACAACAATTTATCTTACCGTTTCAGGTAGTAGAATTCGGATAGCGTCCAAGAAATGACGATCGATTAAAAACATGTCGGGGTATAGCGGAATAGCGTGAAAGGTGGCGCAACGTACCGTCATTCATCGAAGACAGTAGAAACGAAGAAAGAAAGGAAGGAAGAAAGCAGCTCCCCGTTCGCGAGCACGGGTAAAAGGGACGAGGTATATCGGTGGTAGGTTGGCGATCGTTCGGTACTTCGGTGCCACGGCGCATCGTGTTCGTCGTCCCTCGAGTCCGAGTTCGGTGGTAGGAGACGGTGAATCGAGCGGCTCGGTGGTACCGGCGGGGCCAAGCCGGAGCACAGACCGGACAAAGGTCATCGGGGTCGTTGCACCCGTAGCCGGGGCATATCTCTCGACGATGCCCTAGCTCGGTTCGCTTCGAGTGCCGTTGCTGTTGCCGTTGCCGTACCCACCTTCGTACCCTTAACTCGTACCCGTACCATCACCCGTTGCCGTACCCAGACCGAGACCCAGACACGGATCTCGACTCGAACTCGTACACCTTTCGAACCCGTATTCGCACCGCGTTCCATTCTGTCGTCCCGTTTCGTTTCGTCTCGTTCCATTTCTAGCCAACTTCGTATACGTATACGGTTCGCGATTCCACGCCTGACCCTGCAGAATCTTCGTTTGCCTCGCATCGAGTTAGCCTCCTCTTCCGAGACTCGCGTACGTTCCTTTCAATCGTTCGTTCATTTCGAAAAAAATTCGATTACACGCGACTACGTGTACCGTTGAAGCGAAAAGAAAGGCGTCGATTTTACGCGGGTACTCGATCTGGAAGTTTGTTCGCAGATACCTACCTCGGCATAGAAAAGCGTTGCGCCGGCCGCGACGAGCAGTGCCGACATGTGCCGAGATGTGGCTCGCCACAGGAGGTGCACGATTCGACGGAAGGAATCTAGCATGGTACAGAAGAAAAGAAGTACATATGTATGTACCTACCCGAAGGAGAAACGAAGGGACCGAAAGCCTCGAACGTAAAGGAAAAGAGGAGGACAAAGGACACTGAAAAAAGAAAGATCGTAGGTAAAAAGCCAGCCACGGTGGTGGTTCTTGGGTTCCGAAGACACGAGTCGTGGCAACAAAGGGCAATCTTATCTCGCGCACGCATCGAAACCGGAACACGAGCCGACATAGCGAGCATATTCAACATACCGCGTGCCACATAGCGCGCACATACGCCTCGAGCTGCGAGTCCTTTTCCTCTCCCTTAAGATGTTCCAATACGATCAGACTGTAACCTTATTGTACTCACGAATCTCCGATGCACGCTCACATTATAAATACATATAATACATACATATACACACTGCCTATTCCTTTCTCCTACCACCTTGTAAATACCCCTGACTCTATTTCGTATCTACGAGCATCGAGCGTTACCAACTGATTCGTAACGAACGGATAGATGGTGTCAAAACTATTCCAGCGGCAGATAAAGTATCGAAAAGTGAGCGAACGAAACAGGTGAACAACATACAGACGCAACGGTTACGAATGCGAACGAGTTCGATGCAAATAACGTTTCTAATAACTAACAACGTAACGTCGATTATGATTTATGCACGACGTACTATGGTTCCGTAACACGAAGCGTTCATTTTTTTCGGTAGGGCAGCGTTGGAAAATGCCACGGACTATGGGAGTTACGGCAAATTAGCGGAAAGCACTGGGTCACAGCTGGCCGAGCGCGCCCCAATCTACCTCCCGTGATTTAGTGGCGTGCGCGCGCGCGCGGGCACGGGCGCGGGCCCGCTTTCACTCGCCCCTACCAAGCGCAGACTTCATTACTAAATTACACACTGGCCGAGCCGTCGGCGAATCAATTTCTTCGTGTCCTCGCCGAAGCTCCGTTCGATTACCACGATTCCCGGTTAATCGATGGTACACGTGCCCGAAAAGTTATGACTACTTTCAGAGTTTATGTACCTGTACATTAATACCGAATTGTCTGTTACATCTGTCAGATATAATATACATATGTAATATTGTAACTGACGAAAGCATTGTCCAGGAAATGAAATATTTATTCGTAAATATGAGTGTGTTATTTGATTCTCACGTGTCACAAGATCAAGAAAATAAAGGATAAGGTTGGCCAGTTAAAGAAGAAAACGAAAGAGGAAAAAGATGATTGGAATTCTGTTGACAAGTATAGATACTCGCGGAAGAGACAGTTGATGTCGATACTCGTGTTTGGCAGAGTTCGAGCTTCGAGGTCCGATGTCGAGTATGGAAAACGGATAGGTGGGGGTACGGCACAAGGTTGAGAGTTGAGAGGTAGCGAGCGCTTCGGGGTGTACGGGGTTGGAGCAGAGGGAGCCACACGGGTATTAGCATATTAATTTCGCAGAGACTGCGACGCGCAGATAAAGCATCTTAGGTAGGCGAACTTCAGTGATGAATCAAGCTCGTACCGACGGTAATTATTCAGAAAGTTCATCGCCAACGGGCGAACCGCACAGGACGAAACGAAGCAAAAATATTTTTCTTTCTAGGACCTCGGGAACGTTGCTCCTCGCGATCCGTCTTTTCCCCCGGCTTCGAGACTTTCTTCTTCTCTCGTGGTAAATATTTCCGCAACAGAAAATAATTACCGCGTTCGATAAGGTATACAATTTCCCTCTTTTGCGGACAAACAGGACCGTCCATGTGGTTCCGATTACTCGGAAAGGAATATTACGACGCCCCGAGATACCAAAATTCCGTAATCTTTTATCAAACCATTTTAAACGTGTATCTGACGCGAACCGACAATTTACACCGTACCGTAGAAGCGACGTTAATATATTTATCGGTTGACGGTCCCTTCTTTTCCCTGCGCCGAAAACTCCAATTTCAACCGTCTTTATCAAGCTCGTATTTCATCAGGGGCGTCCGATTATGAGGGAACAAGAAATTAACTTTTTCGCTAATTAACTCCCTCGAGTCGCTAACGAACCACGACCGAGTCGAGTATTGCCTTTTCTTCGTTCTTTTTAGCCATCACGAGTCAACAGGAAATAGTAGTACATACCCCTGTAGGTACTCTTTACCATCAACGAAAGAGGAAAAGAGTAAAATAAAATTTCAGGAGAAGAAAACCGTCTTCTTGCCACTGTCCTTTCGATGAAAAGTTTCGCTCGCGCAAGATCTCATCTACTGACCTTGCTGTGATAAGCGTACCTATGCGGTTGTCATTCGTTAAATATACGAGTTCCCTTCGTGACAAAGTTCGTCCTCATAAATATAAATCGACTTTTTTCTAATTACTCGCGGAACGGGAACCGCGAAACGTAAAAATAAGAATCGGTCCCGGTATGCGTATTATCATCTTGATGCGACTGGCGCGAAACAAACTAAGATTCGTCGCTGTCGATTTGGGTATGAGAATTTTTTCGTTGGACCTAGGTAAACCATTACCGGTAATTCCAAATACTTATCGTCACGCGATGGAAACGCATACGCGTGTGTATCAGAGAGACGCGATTCCTTTTGAAATCTTCGTCGACGAGCTCGTACGATCTCGTCGGTCGTCTTTTCATCGCTACTAGCGGGATACCGGTGTGTACGAATGGCCACGAGGATCTTAATGGCGGAGCCGTGCAAGAGTCGGAAGGCAATCGATACGGAGCGGCCACATTGACAGCGCGTCTTCCCTACTTTCATGCATATGCTGATGTCCCCATACATTTTAGCAGGGACGCGAACGATAGTGGCTACCATGCTCGTCCATCGGCCGGCGCTCCCATCCCACGTCCTACATCCCACGTCTCTACGATCCGTTGAATTTCGCTCGGGACGATATATTTGATCTCTCGCCACTTTGATCCACTTTGACACACATTTGATTCCGTTGATCCACTTGGAAAGTAACAGCAGCCCCCGTTCCCGTATAAAACATCACGGATTTTGGATGTCCGGTCGAACTATGCTCGTCCGTCGTCGATGCCAATACTGTCACACCGCCGACTGTACCTATGTATATATATATACCTACCCCGAATCGGATGGTAGGACGAAAACGGTGTGGTAAAACGGTACCGCAAACTTTTTGCAATTCCGAAGACAATCGAGCCGCACGGAACGAATCGGTGAATTGAACGCGTGCACTCGGCCTCCCTCGCTGTCCGAACGTCAACGAGTTCTTCTTTCTCGCACGTTGCGACGTTGCTACCGACACCGCGCCACGAATCGAAACGATAAACACCGACACCGACACCAACTCGAACGTTGACTGGAACGGTAGTAAAAAAGACAAAGATGTCACGGCATGGAACAATAGACCGCGAGAAGCGAAACATTATTGTGGTTGACTTCCAGAAAGTCCGTCGCGAAGGAAAAGCTCACCGCGAGGACGGCTGGAACGTATGAATGCAGCTTTTAATTACGTTCTGAATAGACCAGTCTCGCGTACACCGTCTCTATACGAGTCACGACGAGGGAGAGTTTTCGATACAAGTGTGCTCGTAATAATACAGCCTCGCGGGTGAACGTAAAAATTCAGCGCCCCAAAGCGAAACAATTCGATGGTCACTGTTCTTCTTTAATATCGAACGCAAAAATATCGAACTTCGCGAGTAATCTTATCGTATACTCCTCCTCGTACAACTCTGTACGATCGTTTCGTTCCGTTTGGCTTTTTTGCTCGGATGTTGCTTTTTCTGTCGTTCGCACGCAAACGCTTACGACACCGTTCAAGCATATTATGCCAAACGGTTCAGCGAATCGAACGAGGACGACAACGACCAGTGTTCTTTGTATGTCAAACAAGATCTTCTCCCCTCCAAGACAGGAATCGCACAGTCTTACGGGCGGTGCTCGAATAAACTACAGTTCAAAAATTAGAATTATGAAGCTAATGGTAAGGAAATTGATTCTTGTGCAGCTCTGGTAGCTTTAGCAACTTTCATCGACCGTTGAAACTTTCGTTTCTCTCGCTCGGTAATTCCTCGCGTAAAAAGTATCGCATATAGATAGATAACGCAACTCTTGCCACTTTTTATCGACGATTAAAAGAACAAACACGCGAACATAAATACTCGCGTTGACCTCGAGCCGTGGACAAGACGGCTGCTGACGCGACGGTTATGGACCAGAGTGGAAAAACCAGGGGGGCGAGGCCAATGTTTCTTCCACGTGGTCCGACGTCGATTACGGATTGCATCGCAGACCAACTATAATATAATGTACTAGAAAGGCGATTGAACGTTTCTCGTTACCGTTTCACGACGTAGATATAGGTACTACATAGCTTGTCGCGTCTCCACTTCGTAAACGCGCGAATCGATTCGGTTCGAATTCGAAGGAACGAATAAACGGGAGAAAACAAGTGGATTATCATTTCGCGCGTGAAATAAGCAAGTAACACATTAACGTGGAAAACGACGCTGCGTGGCGCAACGTTGCGTCGAGTTTCAAGTCGATGCGAGCTAATGTTTCATTAAGTCGAGCAGCTGCGTCGTCGTCGACGTCGCTTAACTTATTAAACGACACGCTCGTCTCCGAGGAACGACTTTGAAAAGCGTCGCGTCGTCCGACGATGCTCGTAACTTGTCGCGCTATTATATCCGCGCAAATGATCACTATGAAAAAAAAAGAAACATAGTTTTCCGACACGTGAATCATTGTGGATGGCAAATCAACCGAAATCGGTAAGACATATACGAGTGTATGCAACGCGGAAATGTGACAATCTTTAGAAATGAGCGTGTGACGACTCGATTGCTCGCAAGATCGCGAGAAATGAGTCGGAACGTGGTATAGATATATGTACGTACCTATGTGTCTATGTGTACAATACAAACACTGTCTCAACAAACACTGTCATAACGTAAATAAAAAAATACAGGGTTCTATTTAAAAAAATTAACTTGACTTTGATATCTCCCCCACTACTACACTTACAGAAAAATTATTTATACCACGTAATGTCCCCCTATGCACCAAACAACTTTTGTACGAACATTGTTTTGATAACTTTACTCCTTCGTGAGATATTCCACCGTTTCCAGTTAAATGAAACACCCTGTATATCGATCGCGACATCTCTGGATGGTACTTACGCGTTTACGACAGATCGATATACGGGATCGACGTCGAACCGCAAAACACTTCCAAGACATGGTAATTTTGGAGTTTTTGGTAAAAGTAAAACATTGTCACGGTCGCACACCGTTACACGAATATGGATGTACTTCGGACAGCTTGGTAAAGCGGTAACTTGGTAACGCGGTAACGCTGGCTCACCTGACTTTCGTAAGCGGATCACGCTCCCCGCTGAGTGCTTTACGGCATCGCTTTTTTCCTGCGCCCACTCCTACTCCTCTTTCTGCTCCGACCGCTTCGACGTTCCCTCGACCTTATCCTCCGGGACCCTTCAACTACGAGGACACCGTTACCGTCCAATCTACCTACTACGCATATTGTACATTGTATGTCGGTGGAAAATTCGCGTTCATCCAACATCTTTCAACGTCAATTCATGACATTCGTTTCTTTCCACGTACCCGTACCAACGCGACAACCACTCAACTGGTCAGCGTTTCATCCGTAGGTACATATATATGTACAGATTCCTCTCGATTATTGTCCCGAACGCGGATCTGCGTCAGGACAATAATCTTATAGGGAGAAATGCTTCGCACCTTCGTAAATTAAAAATAAAACAAAAACGGTGGGGCAATAACAAAGTACGCGCTTGACAGGTTCCAGGCCTCCCTCCCCAGTGGTGGGGATATCGCGTGGACAATAATCGTGTAGAACAAGCCAGACGATAATCGAAAGGAGTCTGTACATCTAATTGGAAACACGCGAGTACTCGATAACTGTACCGGCCACTGTACCGCGTCGAAACTCGATCCGGAATAGTGAAACGAAATGGAATCGAGCGTTCAAGCTCGCGTTGTTCGAACCGTTCGATAGAAAAGAAGGAAAAGAAACGGGTTTGCTCGAGAAAGAAGCGTCGGATGCTGAGAATAGTTGTCGGTAGCGCGTGCCTGCGCGAGTTGCGCCACTTGCTTATGCGGAGTGTGTCGCGCGGAATCGTCCCCTGCTAGCGAAACTACCGATATCCACCACCTACCCTCTTCTATCCAGTGATCCGCCGCGAGCTGCCGTCTAACAACTCGATTCCATATTCCCGTGGTGCTTGTCGCCCGTGAAGAATTGAATGAAATAAAATAAAGCTCCGGATTCTCCGCGTGCTTTATGGTTAGGTTCGTTCCTTCTCTCAATTTCGCCGGCATGTCGCGTGCACGCGAGCGAACTTGCACACACGCAACCATCTGCTAAAAATCTCGTATGAGTACGGATCTTTCGTTGTTCCTAGCGAAATGTTAACAATAGCTCGCGACGCGACCTTCCGTATTTTCTGGTTCGGTTCAAAACGCAATATAACGGAGTGTTCGGTCACTGATGCCGGATACTCTGAGGGATAATTACACAGGTCGAAATATAATAAAATCAAAATCAAGAATGACAAAATTGTGTTGGAGGTTTCGTTTTCAAGTTATTAACGGTTAAAAACCCTGTGTGAACAGCAATAAACGTGAAACCACGGGTATGGAACCGTTGGTAACGTTCTTGCAATGATTTAGACTTTACGGTTGGTAAATTTGCTGGCTCGATAGAAAACTGGAGGAACGAAGGCGTGACATCCGGAAAACGAAATCGTTTCCGATCGTCGCGTTTGTCTCGCGTGCGCATTGTTCCGTTGAAAAGGACGATTAAGCGGTTCGTTGGTAACAGGGCGTAACTCTGGCAAAGTGAGACGTTTGGAATCGTTTGAAACGCGGGTCCAAGTCGGCACGAGCGCGTTTCATTCGATACGATAGTTTCGTGGTTCGTTGGTCTCGGTTCTTTCCACGGATCGGCACTCGGTGCGTTCGCTCCATTGTCGTCGATAGCTGGACTGAGGTCGGCTTGCATTGTCCAGCTATATTTGGAACTAGTTTGACCCTCGTTACGCGATACACGGCGACTTTGACCCACCGGGTACACGCCCACGAGCCGTTCACTTTGAACACGTCGACAGGCTTTGGATCCGATGCCGCTGCAAATCACCCAGCTGCCGATTCTTCTTTCTCCGGCCCTTTCTTGCCCCAAAGTCGTTTTGCCCTGTTATACGTCTATCTATACGTACAAATTCTCTCGTAATCTCGTCGAAGATGCTCGCGATTTATTTTAGAAGTAAAATGGAAGCCAACTTCGAATGTTCGATCAAGGATGAATTCGGAGAATCGTTGAAACGAACAGACACCGAGGAAACGATTCCTAAGTCAGCAGCGAGAACAGGGGAAAACGTAAATGCGTTTGCGAGAAGGAAAGGGAAGAAGAAAACATCGGAATCACGACAGACCTGCTTCAGCGACGACGCCAATATCGTATCTGTCCGATCGCATCTGTGTACAATTTAGACAACGTTACATATGTATAACGCGCTACACGTGAGTAAGAAAATATAGGTATAGGTAAGTACATTATGCTCGTAAACTTGTCATCTAGATCCGCAATCCTTTCCATTACTTTTTCTTGTTCTCTGTTCTCCTCTTTAGTCTTCCTGCTTTTCAACTTTGCCAAACGTTATTTCCTTCGATTCGACGCGAATCGATTCCTGGGGTCTAGAGTTAGAGAAACTAGAAACACAAATTGCCAGATTGTAACCTCTATAACGCGCCGAGTTCCTGCTGTCGTCGTGTCAGGATGAATCAAGATCCCGTATCGAATCGAAAAATAAAACTGGCCGCGGAACGACGTTACTCGATGATCGTGTCGAAGAAAAAATGAAATGTTCGAACCGAGTATCTCGAGAGACATCGAGAGAAGAAGAAACGGAGATGTTGACGCGCCATCGATTAGCTGTCGGTTTATTTGGGAAAAGTAAAAGAAGAACGGACTCTTGGGAGCTTCGAAAGTTGACTCGGATTCGAGCTGGCAGGTTACACGAAAATACTCCTAAAGCCATCCTCGATTTCCAAGCTTGGTACGCTCGAATCGTTTCCTCTCGTTCCCGTTGCTTCGAGGTACATACTACATAAGTAAGTAGTCCCTCGAAAGATTGCGGAAGAACGTTTTCTATTTCGCAGCGGGACGTCGCGAAAATGGAAAAAATATACAGAGCTCGAAACGTGAATCGAGACCAGCAATTGTCACGATGCTTGTTGCACGATGTTCGACCTTTCGCGATCGAACCATCGATTCGAGTCTAAAGCGAATGATCGTAGCGGCACGATAGAGGCAGCGCTGGATTGCGTTCTTCGCCACGAAAATCCAATAATTTTTAAGACTATCCCGCATGAACAGATAGTCTCCGTCAATTAAACGGGGCGGTCGACGTAAAGGTTCACCGACCAGTTCATCGTGAGAAGACTACGATCAAAGTGAACTGTTTAGAAGACCCCTATGACGTTCCGGCGGCGATCATTTCCTCCGATTCATTTCTTACCAGCATACCGTATACGACACGGTCGTGGACGTTTCTTTTCAAGCCATTCCGCTTGAAAAGTCTAATGATCGATGCAATCTATCGAGCTTCTACACGCTTCTTCGAAACATACGTAGGTCGACAAAATTTCGAAATAGAATCGAACCGAAACACTCGCCACGATTGATAAAACCGAAATACGAATCGTCTCGATATGTAACGAGAGATGTAACAACAGTTTGGGTGGTCCTCTCGATTGGATGGGACCGCTTGCGTGTTAGCAAGCAGTCGACTTAAGTTCTTTGTCCGTCAATTTGCTCTTGAATTGAGTCAACCATTTAATAACGCGAGGGTTTACGTCCGATGCGTAGCCCATTACCGTTCGCCGAAAAACAATCCGACCAGTGGTCGACTCGTCGTTGCGTCCCGTCGCATCGCTTCGAAACAAGCGTTCGTCTAAAATAGTTGTAATCCATACTTGGACTGAATTTTTAATGGAAAAAGGCAGTTTCCTGTACGAATGCACAAGCTAAGGAAACCGATCTGTACCACGGCGCGCCAGGACGCGGCAGAACAGAACGCGTTGGCATTTAAGTAGGTGCGGTGGCAGCCGACTGCTCGTCTAACAAGATAATTAAGAGTACCGTAGGAGCTCCGAGACTCTGTTTTTTTGTTGGTCGCGTGCTCGTGTCAACTCGTATCGAGCGTGCTAGCTGCTGCTGTTCTCTATCGTTTCTATCGACAAAGAACATCTCGCGTGGGAAAATGATTCGAACATTCCTCACACCCCTTCTTCCTTCTTTTCTCTCAAACGTTCGTAATTTTGCGACGAAATATTACCCTCTGTTCGCGCGACCGAATAATTGTTAAATCGCGAGTGAGAACGAGAACTATTTTAGTCACTGGAATTTTATCACTTTAAACTCCCAGATTGAATCTTCGAAAGTCACAATCAGAGTCGCAACTAATCAATTTCTACGATCCTATTCTTGGTAGCGATCGGTAATTTCTCATTTCCATTTTTCACAATTTTCATTTCGATCAAGACGTTTACTTCCGTTCGCTGGTGTCGGCGTGTTAATATTTGAGAATGGACGGGAAAAGCAGCGGGTGCGAAGGAGATGAAACGATAGGGGAACAGCATCTTTAGACGGTCTCCTTCCGCACTTCGCTTTCCGATCTCTCGCGATCCTCTTTGCCGCTAGGTCCTCGGTGCTTTGTCTCGAAACACGCGGAAAACTTTGACTCGAGAAAGAGCTCGGTTTCTTGCGCCGCCTATGTCTCCTGGACAATGCACGAACTTCTGTAATTAAAGTTATGTTCCCGCGTCGAGACTAAGTTACAAGGAAAGTTCTATGTACTTCGCCACGGTGCCTCTTTGAGAAGTGACGCGGTCCGTGGTACGTGGTCCGCTTGTCTCTTCTGAACTGTCAGGCTCGTTTCAAATCTTATCTGTATCTGTGAAAAGTGTTTAGCGGAGAAACTGTGGTTCCTTTCTTCGCGACAGTCACCGTGGTCCAACACAAAGCAACGGTAACGTCGTAGTTTCTCCCCTAGCATTTCGATTTCAACAAATGACTAGCTTACATATATGTGTCTGTGTATATCTGTTACTATACATGTACACCTCCCCCCCACATACACACATATATATAGATATATGTATGTATAATGAAAAAGAGTGCTGAAATTGAATCGTGTCGACACGAAATCGAAAAACCAGCAGCTCGCCTGATTGCCGGTTAAAGGAGGCGAAAAGCAAGGCGCGAATAAGGAAGTGGGATACAGAGGTGGACCGAGTATTTGAGAGATACGTCGTAGAACGAGATAAGGGTACTTGTCAAAGTCTCGTAGGAGTACGTCTTTTACCCTCTTGCGAACGGCTGCCCGAAACGAGCGAAACCGTCAACCAGGGACTACGGTTTCTGTACTGTACACAAAATGGCAAACGCTTTGTCGTCGCTTACGCGAGCGACCGCGCGCGCGCATACACACCTACGAGGGCTACAAACGATCTCTGCATTTCTCTCGTTCACTAACCCCCGGCAGACCATTTAATACAGGTTTACGCGTAGCTACTATCTCCTCCCATGGTTCGTCGCTCGTTTCGGCCTGCTGCCGCAATTCTCCCTTTTTTGTCCATGTTCAAATTTTCAAACTTTTTTTTTTCCTGCTGCCGTCGCGTCGTCCCAAAACGTACGCATACGCCAGTAATTCGACAAACGCAATCCCGGTTCTCCTCGAAACGTGCATTTGGTCTTTGGCCAGAATGTAGATCGGCGATGGTAACAGGGGACGAAGGTATTCCGTGGTAGAATTTCGGCCGGGCGACTGGCAAAAAAATTACGACGGCTTTCGATCGGGCGTGACTTCCGTTTATCGGCGACTTAAACGCAGAGGAAACCAGGCGTGGAAAAAAAACCGAGAAACCGCGATCGAAGGGGAGAGAGAGGTGCGAATAGAAAGCAAGAGAACGACAGAGGGTGTCGGGGGCGACTATGTAGAGTTTGGGGTGGTTAAGGAGAGAAGAAAGGGTGAAAGAAAGGAAAGGAAAGGAATGGAAAAGAAAAGAAAAGGTTGGCTGGCACGGCAAGGCGGAGCGTGGCGTAGGCGGGGCAAACAAAGTTTCAGAGGCGTGATGTATCGACGGAATTTCAAAGTCCGAAGTTGTATGTGTACCGAGACCTAGAGGTTCTCTCGATCGTATGAAATCGACTGGATACTCGCGGTTCGATTCTCTCTTAATTCTCGTCATCGAGCTATTTCGAAGCTCGAATTCGAGCGAATTCGAGCGAGACAGAAGAATACGCAGGATGTTTGTCCGCGTGAAATAATTTCCATGTATAGATACGTACGATGTGTTTTTCATATACCTACCGATAAACAATCGCGATTCGTCGATTCAGCGACTTTATCGTACAGGAGATAAAAAGGTTTCGCGGCGAAAAGATATCGCAGGTAGGCCAAAGATAAGAATACGATACGTAATCCATCGTACGGGATGAGAAATCGAAGACTAAGAACGTGGGGTCTGAATGGCTGAAACGATCCGGCAGTCGGGGGAGAGGAAAAGGCGGTGGAACCAGGGCGGAGAAAACGGGAGAAACGAGAAGAACGGGAGAACGTGAACCGCGATCCATCAAGAAGACGCGAGGGTCTGGGGTGATGTATCCGAGGATAGGTTGACCTCTGCGCCGGACACTATAAAATCACCCTTAAACATTCCGTCCTAAAACGATCGAGCTTTTAACGGAGGAGTGATTTCTTTTGGACTCGAGCGCGCTACGGATTCTCTCGTCGAGACAAAAGCTCGAAAACGTTCCTCGATCGTTTTCGGTCTGTTCGCCGCAAAAAGAACCGTTTGGGTGTTTGCATTCCGTTCGCGTCGCTACGAATTCCGTGTCGACTGAAACCAACTCTTCGTAGAAGGTCCGACGGCAACGACGACGACGACGACGACGACGACAACGAGGAGGAGATCCACATCCCTAACAGACGAAAAAACTGAATCTCCGAATGTATGCGGCATACGCGTCGAAATATCCGATGGCATTTCAGTGTATCGTTCGCGTTCCATTGAAAACCACCACCCACCCTCATAGAGGAATGTCACGGAACGTCGGAAATTGGAAAGCTTATTCATATTTTTTCGATAGACGATAATGCGCGCGACGTTGGAGGCGGCGGATCGGGCACTTTCATTCCGCATACGTAATGCGAGTAGCGAGCGAACGAGGGATGAGAAAGCCGACGTTGGGCGACGGATACGAATTTCGCGATGCGCAACCACAACCCCAACCTCGATCTGAACCCCAACCTCGACCGCAGCCCCCAGCCACGACTCTTATTCGCAGCTCACGGCCTACACCCCCACCCATGGCTCCGCTTCACGGTGTATCGCCGTTAGTCTTTTAATTTCCTACGAACGAGAATCAAAGCGACGATAAAGTTCGTTATCATTCTGCGTACTCGTGGCGACATGCGAAAATTCGAAAGATTTCCCGACCTCCTCGGAACACGACTTTCGACTCTTACGTGAACCCGACCTTTTGTGCGCGACGGAGAAAAAGGAGGTAAAAATACACCTAACCGAGACCGTTTCGATCGAGCGCCGAGGACTCGCACGGGAACTCGAAAAGAGAAGGAGAAAATGAAAGATCGATCGAGCAACACGCGAGTGCACATGCCGCGAACGAGTGGCATTGGAAATTAGACACGCGTTTCATTTCCTGCAGCGACTGCAACTTCCGCCGAGGCTTCGAATATTGGAAATATGGTGCCGTTCAATTTACCGCGAGATTCGCGTTTCGATCCGATTTTATAAACCTGGAAAAACCAGTTGGACGCGTGACGGTTGTGCGAAACGCCAACAATCTGCCCATGGACATTGAACGAACACGATCCCGTCGTATTCTTCCTGTTGTCTTTGTAGTTTCCCGAAGAAAAATGAGAAAATACCTATCCGACGATTTATAAGCTGCGTCATCTTTCGTTGGTCGAAAATATGCCACCCAAGACGGACATCTGACCGCTGGCGTATCGGGACGCGACGAGCATCGTCCGAACGTAGACGCGTTCAGGGAAGTCGCATCAAAGGCGCCTCGTTCCGTTGGCGATACCGGTGCCACTCGTGTCAAGCCGCGCGCAATATGATTCCAACGGTTTCGGACGAGATTGTGGTCGGTGGTAGGTGGTCAGTGGTCGGTGGTTGGTGGGAAGAGGGTGGAAAGGGCAGGGGTAAGACGTCAAATTCAGGCGAGAATCTAAGGGGAGAGGCCATGGCTACGAGAAGGGTCGCGGTGCGAAGGGTGGAGGAATCGACGGTGCACTTTATCGGTGCCATAAAGACCAATATAATCCGGAGAAGGAAAAAGAACGGACCGAAACCGAAGCGCGATAGATCGAGTGGCGGGTGTCGACGCGCATACGAGTGCGAGGGAGCGCGCAGGGACGCGACGTACCAGGCTGTTTTTTAGACGAAGTGGCTTTTTGCGGACGACAGGGCATTTAAGGGAATTGCTCCCTAGCGCCTTGGCTCGGTCGTGCCGTGCCGCGGTGCGTCGCTCCACGCTCCACGCTCCTCCTCGTCATCGTCATCGTCGTACCCTGGTTCGATCGATGTCGGAACGGACGTTTATTCGATTCGCGAAATAAACGTGTAGTCCATGAAATGCGGTACTCACCGAACAACTGGTTCGCGCGAATAAACGAAGGAAAGACTGGAAAGGAAGAAGAAACCGTCTCTCTTTCTTTCTTGTTTTCTCGCTTTCTCTACTCGACTATCGACGTCCTGGAGCAGTGCGACAACCGGTGAAAACTAGTCCCGCGTCGTTCACCACGAAATTACCATCTCCGAGGTGAACTCGCGCGCGAATCCCGAATCGTCTGGCTCGCTCTGAAAGGCATTAAGCTTTGATTGTAACGTCGCTATTCAGTTCCGCCCCGCTATCGTTCCCGTTACCTCGGTTCTTTGCCGCACCCGTCCCAGAGCGCTTCACCTCGTCTCACCTCGTCTCATCCAGCGTCTTCTCCGTTACCGACTCCTTTCGGTCTTCGTCTTGCGCCTCTGGTTCCGCAAGCGCGAGCGGGACGAAGCTCGACTTTCCTCTTTGTTCGATCTGTTGCAATCTCGAGCCTCCCTTCGGGCTGCCTGTCTCTCCCTCTCGAGTATTGTCGGCTTCTCGGACGAAAAGGAGTGGTCTCGCGCGAGACGCGCTAGCCCCGCGAACGAGCCCTTATCGCAAATGACTGGTTCCGCCGAGCGCGGAGCCATTTAGGGAGTCTAACGGCGTTGTGCTTCACGCGTCGATCCCAACCCGACAGCCTAATCCCGAAGATAATGGCCATTCTACCACCAGGAAACTGGTGAACAACGATGCCACATCGGCCGACTCTGTTATGGTTAATTATAATGTAAAACTCTCGTGTATTGTTCGTGCGATACAATTCCCTCGATCTTATAGAACGCAATCACTTTTCTTCTCCTGGTTTGATTCTCAAATCGCAATCGTCTAACCGTGAAAGCGGTATCGCTCTGTGGTCTATCCGAATAAGAATTACAGGCATTTTGATCGAGAAATTTAACGATGACACACGCGATCCGAAGAGAGTCGACGGATAACGAGGATTCGCGAAGTATCGTGGAGCGACAGTCCAATAGGTGTATTGTCGCGTGGAGCACGGTTTTAATTGAAACAGATAGAGCGATCAGCGAGTAGCGGTTAAACGCCGGGTGGCAGGCGTAGCGTGCACGGACCCTCGCACCCGTGGGGACGGGTGTCCACAGGCGTCGAGGTCGAGGGGGTGTCTCCAGTGCGGTATACCCTTTCGTGGGATTATTCGGTGGGTAATGTATGGCAAACATAAATCACGGAATACGGGACGGACGGTCGAACCTACGCGAAACTCTCTGTCGACGATGATCCGGACGGCGAGCTAACTGTTCGGCTAGACTAATTGCCGCTCGACAAGCCCACCGCGCGCGTTTCCGATCCGCATCGTCTCACACCACCATTTTCCCATCGCTCAGCCCGGTCCAAACCGGCTGCGCCAAGTATCTCCCGTTTTTCTCTCTTCTTCCTCTTTTCCTTTCCTTTCTTTATCTTGCCGTTTCTTTCCTTTCATTCTCTTCTCCAACTTTTATTCATCATCGCCAGAAAATCGACGAATTGATCTCAACCGCCTTCGGAGGGTTCAACTGAGAAATTCTTCCATGTATACACCTATTGTGGAAATAATCGCGCAACCGTGGAATACAAGATGTCGCGAAAAACTTACCGATAGAGGAGTATGTGACGCTGATGGTGTCGGTGTTCGATCGCGTAATTCTAATTGCCACGAGAATCCTGTACAAATCGCTCGCGCGCCCTTTTCACCTAGCCCCGTGACTTTTCTCCTGCCCTTCGTAGACCATTTACATACGAATTAAACTATTACATCCCACACAGTAACCAACGGGATGCGACACGGCTTCCAACTCACCCTCCCGCCATTGCCAGCCTCTTTCTCCAGCTCCGTTGCCCACTACCCGCTACACGCGAACCACAAAGCTGCGTCACTGCGTTTTTTTCTCCCATTTTTTTCGCGTATCCTCGAAACGATCGACCAACATCCCGACTCGCCGCGCCGTTCGCAGGGCTAAGCCGCGAGCATTCTGCAAAGGTAATTACCCCTTTATTTTGCATCCGAACCGTGACTCGTCGAACCACCCCTTTGACTTTATCCTCGATAAGTATAAACCGGTCCGTTAATGGAAAGCGCTTGAATATTTAATCTCCTTCTCCCGTGGCGACTCGAGCCCCGATACGACCCAACCGATCCTGTACAGTACGCGGGCATCGTTGCTTAAACTCCCTTTCTGAACCAGACAAGTGTTTGCATCGCGTCGCCTCGTCGCGTTCTCGATTAAACCGATTCGGAAACGGAATCGGTTACTCTAGTGTTCTGTTCCATTAGTGTGAACATAGAAATTGAAGACGATGATCATTTCCGAGCATTTCGATCTCGATAACCAACCCTTCTTTTCGATCGAAGCAATCCACGCCGACACTCCGCTATACTTTCGTCGAGATTATTTGCCCCGTGGTTAGAGGGAACGGACAAACGAAGAAACGAAGAAAGAAAAACGCGGTCGTTGGACGAAAAAGTTGTACATACAGTACATCGAGACGTCCGACGCGTCCGAGACGGTGACCTCGTCCAGCCGGTGGGTCGAAATCGATATCCAGCATGGCCGAACCCAAGTTCGGTGCAAAACACTCGTGTTCTGCTTAATATTGCAGTACGCGAGCTAATGCGCGGTACTCTCGTTAAAGCCAGCCCTCGTCCTTGTCGCCCGTCGCGCCGTACAGATTCTGTCTCGCCTCTGCATCCCTCCGAGCCACGCGCACACGCACATCTTCGCGTCCTTTCTTTTAGGCGGTCGTTTTCACAACACCAACTGCCGACTTTTTATCGTTTCCCCGCTCCGAATACGCGTTTTCATACTGTCGAAAAATCACGTTTCTCGCATAACTCGGAAAACGCATCTCGAAACAATTATTCAACCTCTCGAATCACGGCGACATTATATGTACATACTTAGGTGACCATGTCGTACCGTTAACAAGAAAACGAAAAAAATCAAACATATTCCGAGAATGCTCGAATGTTTTGGAACGATCGAAACGAGCCGTTGCCGTTGCCATCGACGTTGGTGTCTGGGTAGAGGAACCCTTCGGACGCTACGTCGTTGGGACGCAAACGCTAACCACTCCATGCAGTATCGCACTAATTGCAGCCACGGATGCCAGTTACTGCTTCTCGGGGTTAATTCACAACGGCGTAACAGCAAGAAACGTCGTGGATTCTGCGATACAGGTGGTACTTTTCAGCAATTGCTACGCCTTTGCGGTCAAAGCGTTGCGGCAAGCTCGACCAAGACGACGCTTACGAACCAGCCGTTTGTGGCATTACAAGTTGCCCGGTAATTAACCGTGATTAATAACACCAATTAAAGAAACGCGGTGGAAACTTTTGTACCGAGTGTCGCCGCAAGTGTTGCCTTCTCGTTCGTTCGTTCGTGACTCGCAGTTCCTCCGCTCTTCACACGTCGAACGCATAAGCGAAAATGTAAACGCGCGATTACGTTTCACCGTTAACCCATAATATCCCGAAACAGACGGAGACAGAACGTGATTCGGATTCAAGCGGAGGGAAGGAAAACACTTGTTGGACGATTCGCCGCAACAACGGAAACATAATGGGATATTTTCTAGAGCAATCTCCGCTCGCTCCCTGAAAAAATCCTTCCGTCGATTCGAAGCACCGCTCCGACCTCGAGAATTTATGCGCGTTTTCAAGGGGACCGTAGACATCGAAGGGAAGGGGATCCCACGCGAGACGGCCCATCGTTTACCCGTTATTTATTTCTCGAAATTTGAAAATTATACCGCATTTAATACACATCGGCCCACTGCTTCTTCTCCCCTCTTCCCCTTTTCATCCTCGTCGACTACCTCCGTGTTTTATTCATGTCGCAATAAATAAAGAACAAAAGAGTAGTTTGTGAAAAAGCCTGACGCGACCGTGCAACTCCGTATAACCCAAGTTACGAGTATATCGTCGGCAATGCGGCAATCTCCTGGTCAGTTCTTTCTCTCTGTTTCTCTGGTGAGCGCGCCCGCGAACGAGTTCATCTTTGCCGTGCTTCCCTCTTTTTTTAAACGATATCCCTTCGGGCTGGGGTCTGAGGAAATGTTACAACTTAAATAATACGTACTTTTTGGCGCTTTGAACGAGCTGCGGTTGATATATTAGAAAATACGAGTTACCAAAAGAAAGCGTTTGTTTTTCGATCGAATTGAAAACAAGTTCGTAGATGAGACGTGAGTTTGTCGAAAGAAACCGAATGGAATGGAAAAAAGATTGAGAGCTAGATGGAAGAGGGCCAACGCGGAAAAATTGTGCTGTCCAAGCCAAGGTGCCAACCGAGGTGTACAGAAACGGTACGGAACGAGAGTGCGTCGCGCCCTCCGCTTATTAATTTTTCGAGAACGGCTTTAGGTGGTTAAAATCGAGGGTGGCGTACGAGGATGTAGCGGCAAAATAGAAGGTAGGAGAACGGTAGGAGATAGAAGGAGCGAACCTTGGCAGATGGCACCCGAGGGGATATCCTTGTCCAGGATATCAAGGGTTACCCATCACCGCGGGGACGGCAAACGCGCGCAAGTAAAGGGTAACTGATTCTAATCGCGCGCCCTCCGTGCCGTAACCTACTACGTTACCATGATGAATGGGCAAAGTGCCTCGTGACTACCAAATGCCCAGCCAATGTGGGCCGAGATATTAAAATCCGCACGATCGATTTCCGTCGAGCTCTTTCACGCGACAGAAGCGGACGATACGTACGCGTACTCGACACGTTCGCCCCTTTCCACGAAGTTTTTTTCCTTTTTGCTTCGGGAGTATCATCGCCAAGCGTAATCGCGATTAACGAATCGAAACGGAATGAAACGCGTTCTCAGTGGATTCTGATGGATGCGAACGTGAATTTGATCACGGGCGTGAAAAATTCGGTTGCCGATGTCAACGGGCATCAATGTTATCTTTCGCGAAAACGGGAAATCGTCGACTTGTTCCCATGAAAAAATCAACTCGCCGACAAAAAAAAAAAAAAAAACGAGCCGCTTATACAGTCTACCTACGGGCTGGATGATCAGATACGGAATCGCGAACGATTTTAATGCGGCGCCCCGTAATTCATGCGACAGTCGAACCGCGTATTTTTATTGGAACGCGCCGATCGAGATCGCAATCTAAATTGAATCGGATACGAGAGTCGCGGCCGCCACGCCGCCCCGCATCGCGTTGCTTTCATAAACATGATGCGCACGCGGTAACGCGCATCGCGAACCGATCGCTGCGGCCACCGCTCAAGAGACCACGACAAATACCATGTGTGAAAATCAGGGAAAACGTTTCACAGCTTGTTCCCCTCCGGTTGCTTTTTGGTTCCCTGCTCAAGCCGGGGAAATCGTCGTCCCGTCGATATGTTTCCTCGACCGTCGACCGACTATCTCCGAACCTGGTATCGGGAGATCGTTAAAACGAAAAACGAGAGATAGCGACTGGTAACGACGCGCGGACGACGAATCGTTTGGATTTCCGAAAGAGGAAACGAGCAGCGAAAACCTGCGTTCCCCTTTCTTCTTTAAACGCGACAGACAATTCCGCATCGGATAAAATCGGTCGAAATCCTCCGAGGGCCACCATCGACGCGGCCAAAACGAAGGGATGGGGTGGGATGGGAGACGAAAGGAAGGGAAGGAAAGGAGACGAAAGGGAAGGGGAGATGATTCAGAGATATCGGCCGACATAAAACCCTTAAGGTTCAAATTTGCATGTTACAACCTGCGTACCCCACCTACCGGATTTTCCCCCGCGGTAGACTTTCGACTTCTTCTGCTCGCGCACCCCCGATCCCTGCCTGCCATCGTCGCAACGTCTCGTCTCAACCACTGCCCGCCTTCCTCGCCTCGCATCCCAAAGCTTAGCCTTATCCCTGCTCTTTTGAATGTAAGATACACGCGCGAGTTTGCACGCTTCCTACCTTCCTCTCTCTCTCTCTCTCTCTCGCTATGTGTGTGTGTGTGTGCTGTTGTATGTCTCTTCCTCTCTGCTTACTTTTCTCTTTTCCTGGGTCCTGTACTTTCTTCTTTGATGCACCATCAACGTTCTGTTTAAGACCGAATCCTTCGGTCATACAGAGGACGGACCGTGCTTAAGCTTTCTCGTTTATGGAGAGATTTTTCAAGTTCCATCGGTTGCGTTTTTCTTTCATTTTTTACAGGCCACATATTTAGTAACAAGCGTCCGAGTCAAATGGGATTTAAACTTGTTTTCACACGGTTCCCTAGTCGAAACCGAAAGAGAAAGATCGAATTTATTGAGCTTCCGTCGAACCGTTATCGATCGAGAAGATCTATTCTTGAGGCCCGTCTTGACAAACAAGTTGCGTCCAAGTCCTCGAAGATTGTACGTGCGTACACCTATACATACAAGAACGTGCAAAGATGCTCAAACGTACGCATCGGTGTAGGTACATCAAACAACGTACCAAACAATAACTATTTACCGAAGAGCACCCCTTCTGTTTGTTCGAACAAGCTGGAAACACGATTCGCTCCAAGACGACGCTGGTGGATCGACCATGTTAACGCATCCGTCCCGAACGAAAGCATTGCCCGCACGCGAACCGTTTCTCCTCGCCTTTTCATCTTCTCTCTCTCCCTCTCTTCTCAATCTGTCTCTTTCTCTCTAACCGCTTCGCCGCATCGTGTCGCACACCAATGTCGAAGTAGGACCGTAAATTAAAGGACGTCGCGTAGTTACCTTTACCCGAGCAAACTTCGCGGATCTCCCTTGTTTACTTACACCTCGTCAAATTGAACGCGTTGCTTCTCTCTTTGCGTCTACATTCGTGTCTCTATCTCGTAAGTACATGTTCATAGCGAAACGTCTTTCGTTCCATCGCTTTCCTTCGCTTTTCCTTCCTATCGATTTCACTGGCTGCCCTCCTACGCGACCGCTTTACCGATTCTTCCCGATCCTCTCATTCCACCCGTTCCACCCTTTTCTCGACTCGAAACTCGAGATGTTGCTTACCTCATTACCAGCTCGTATACTCGTAGCTGTAACGATCGAACGTGTATCGTTGACGTAGCTGCGTTTTTGTATTTTGCTCGTTCCCCTCCTTTCCACCTTTCCACCTTTCCAGATTTCCACGCTCGTTTGCCAAGCTACTCTCCGTTGGTAATCGTAACCACAAATAGCGATCAACCGTGGAAATCCGTGTTTCCTTTTGCGGCTTATCGATTTCGCGAGAAAACGACTCCCAGAAATGACGAACGATCGTGCGGCGCATTGGCGAACAACAGTTTCGTATTCTCGCGATATCGGCCGTTATCCCGAGCGTTATTTATTTCGGGAACGTATTATTGTTGTTTATTATCTCGGGTTCGGTACATTTAACCCGGACCCGTTCGTACGCCGCGCCGGGACAATACGAAACAGACGAACACCAAGGAAGAGATTGTTCGCCCGTCGAAACTTCTCGGATGGGATAAAATGGGGTTCCAGCGCCTCCCTCGCTGCCTGCGAGCCTATACGCTACGCATTTCCCCGCGAACGATGCACACGAACTCGACGCGAAAAAATAATTTCAACTGGTAACGACCTCGGTTACCCGAAACGAAACCGATTTTCGATCATCGCGTAACACTTGCATCGTTTCTATTACAAGAGCACCCCACGAATCCGTGCTTTTTTTTCGCAGATCCTCGCTTCCCGTTCAACCGGAAGGACATAACGATCAATTTCCACGTACACGGAAAGATGTTTCGACAGGAAACCCGATAAGCTTCGTGGGTTATTCGTCGCTCGATACAAAGGACGAGACAAAAGCGGGGGTCGCGATCACGAGGACCGCGAACGAACGAACCGTGCGATCGTAACGGTCGCAGGCCGATCTCTACCCGGTCGTAAAGTCGCGATAATCATCGAGACAGATGTTCGGTGAAAAATCAAAATATAGTCACGCGCGTTAATTACGAACAGAGACACGTACGCGCCGGCAACAAACGATTTCGTGTCGATTTCCGTGATCGAGCCACCTGTTTGCGCGCTCGATATCGCGAAGCCGTTCGATCGCGAAGAAATTCCAATCAGCAACCGGTTGAATGGTGACCGCCGACGCAGCGGTCGTGTACGTTATCGCAGACATTTCCGAAAAAATGAAGATCGAATTGGTAATCGGACACGTCTGACCCGAGCGTTCTGGCGAACCGATACCCCTCGTGGTTCGATTCACGTATGCGTATGTGGTATTTACACGCGTGCATCTACGCATACATGCAACTATCCGTGCATTGTATACACGTACATATGTGCATGTACATTGTACCGCGTGGCGCGACGTAGCGCGGTGTAGACCGACCACGCAAATGGAAGGGGGCGAGCAGAGAGATTTACCCCAGAGCCCCGGGCAACCGCAACCCCCGAAGCGATTTCGATTATCGATAGCACTCGTTTTAAAACACCCTGTGTCGATTCGTCGGTCTCTCTGCTGGCCCTCGCCTCCACCCACTGAGGCAAACCCTCCCGGTTCTTTTTATTCCCTTCTCGTTGACGGACGCGACGCGATTGTCACGCTGGGCTGGGGATTCGCAGCCCCCGCAGATGCCATTCTAGATTCGTACGGTCAGCTTTCCGATCCAACGCGGTTTCTCTTCTTGCGTAGTCGCACTGCAACACGTTTGCTTCTAGTTCGCCACGAAGGCGGTCTCGACGCCTCGTATGTCACCTGCACGGTCATCGTCCCTCCTCGGATAAGACTTTTCTCCTCCATCGAAGCATCTGTTCTCCCGATACGAGACGGGGATAAGAGGGATCGTAACCGTACACTTGCGAAAATATCTTTTGATTCTTCTCGAGATTCGGATGATATCGCTCCATTAGCACGGTCGGTGGACCCGTGGAGAGATAAGACGAGCGACGAGTTTGGATGGGGTGTCTTGTCTCGTCTCGTCTCGTGGGAACGATCGCTCATCTCGAAATAGCGTTTGTTCACGGTGCGCCCGATGCGGTTGGCAACCAACCACTCAACCAACACCTCCCTTCCCCACCCTCGTAATCTTTGCTATTCCGTGTCAACTATCTTACATCGATCATCCGACCGGTTCTATTAAATTTTTCGCCGCTTTAGAAGCTTCGTTCGGTTAGGCCAGAGCTGCATGACTTCTACTCCCGGAATCAGTCTCCCACTCTCGGGATATCCCCTCTACGCGGCTCGGGATGCCTTGCTCGCTACGCGTACGGAAAGTCGCGTGCTATGGGAAGAGGGTTCCCACCACACCGCCAATGATAGTTTCTTGTTGTTGCCTGTTGCGAAGAATTCTCGCCGTAGCATGCGACTCTCCGTACCTCGAGAGTGGGAGACTAACTTCGGGAGTAGAAGTTCTGTATCTTCGGGCTAGGCGATTCGCTCGTACTTTGTACTCTTTGGTGTAATTCCTCGGTACCGAATAGATGTTCTTCGTCGAACATCTGTACCGATTCCATTGATAGCGATACCATGTTGTATCGTTGATCGAGGTGTGTATGTACCTACGTATATACAATACGAGACGTAATGGACGAATCTAGAATTCCGGCGAACGAGAGTCTTTTATAAAAGTGACATTGAAAAGAAAAGGCGGAATGAAATAAAAAGTAATGTATGCGGATGGTTGAGGGTGGGGAATGGTGGCGAAGGACTGACGGTGGATGGAACGTTGACTCGATTTACATAGTCCAGGCGGAGCGGGGCGGTGCGAGCCACGGCGATCCACCTTGAGACGAACAACAGGGAAGAGACCGCTTCTAAGAATATATCGACGCAGTTATGTAGAGTACATAAAATTGCTTTTACCTCCTATTAACAATTCATATTTCTTACGCAAAAGTCGTCAGTGATAAAAAGTTATCTGCAAGGAGATTTTCCTTCTGAGTTAACTTACGGTACTTGGCACCGGTGAGGGAAACAGGGATAGAGAGAGAGAGAGAGAGAGAGAGAGAGAGAGAAAGAAAGGGAGAGAATTCTTCCCTCACGACGCAACGAACCCGTAAACTGCAAACTTCGAATACACGCCCACAATTGTCCGTATCATTTACCCTGTCTTACCAAAGTCAATATGTGCCTCGAAAAGAATCTTCGTATCGTAACGAATAATTTCAGTAACTCAACGTTGTTGTGTCCGTCAACGCAACGAATTGCACGGAAATGTAGTGCTGTCGGTTCTGTTCGGTGAAATAACGTTTCGAGAAGCAGGTATCGTTCCTCCCTCGCCGGTGTTTTGCGGTCTACCCCTGATCGTGTGTCAACACGAGGTGCTCTCTCTTTCAGCCCTCTCCCCCACCCCCTCGCCCCTCTCTCTTCTACCGCCCCCACCCTAACCCCCTAGGACGCGCGTTATCCGTTGAAGAGTCCACGTTTCCGGAGAGGGAAGTTTGAATACGAAGCTAATTACTTCCGGGCAGTCGTTCGCGCGGCGTTCTATGCACGCATATCCGGGATATTACGAATCGCGGGTCCAGGCCGCGACAGGACGTTTTATCGCTCCCGGCAGCTGTTTGTTCCAACGTTCTGTTATTTCCACCCCTTCCTTCGTTCGTCTTATTCAAGTTTCGCGCGGATGCCGGTGATTTTCATCGATCCATCGATCGAGCGATGACAACGTAATTGAAGGAAATTCGGAACGAACTATAACGTCGAAATAACGTTTCGCGACACAACGAAACACTTGTAGATATCGGAACGAGAAGAAGAGAAACACAGGATTAAAAGGGTACAGTATTCGCCGCTGCTTCGTCACGGTTTTTCTTGCAATATTTCGAATGTGCTCCGTGAAAAGTGACTGAATTATAAATTACAATAGCAGAAGGAATTTTTGCTGCTATCGATGTTGGTGAACCCAACGTTAGGGGGCAGTTCGTTCATTCGTAGAATCGATTCGCGACAGGATGATCACCGGTGAAAATGTTTACGCGGTCGACTAGACCGTGATTAAACGGGAGGAAGTTGTATTTCCATGAGAGACACTTCGACGCCCGTCACTTTTCGAGATTACGGTAAAGATCAAGGTAGTCGTTTTAATTTCTGGATTCTCCTGATTTCTAAACGCAGTCGTCTGAAAAAAGCACACATAGTTCGCCTTCTCCGTCTTATATGTATACTCGATCGAAGTCGAGACAGAGTGAATGGGTTCTCCGGATGCTTTGATCTTACGAAACGTCGCGTCGCATCGCATCGCTCTGGATCCACTGAATTACACGGATTAGCGCGCGCACGAACACGTACAACTGTACCTGCATCCTTTCTCGACGATTCAATTCTACACGCGAAACAATTTTAATCTCCGATGATGGGTTATGGGAGCATCACGATGCGGAAAACGTAGTCCCATGTTAACAGTAATACGCGCGATACGACGAAACATTGTTTCATGTTGCGTTCCGATTCAAACGTGTACAGAAATAAAGCTGCATTGAAAAGGAAATATGGATTAGTGCGCATATTGTTTTAAACGAATCATCCTTTCCAAGAGAGAGGCGTGCGGCGGAACACGCGCACTGAATTCATTCCTCTATGCTTTTTTATGTACACAAGCGAACGACTCTTCTACGTTCGAGACGCGAGCGAAACGGCCATTTTTCACTGATATATAAATGCAGGTTATTAATACGTTCGTATTACGAGGCTCGCGGAGAAGGTAATTAGCCGGCGGTTCATCAGTCACTCCGACGCAGAGCCGGTATAGTATATTCTCGACGCATCTTTGCTGTTTCAGAGACAGGAAAAAAACGTAGCGATCCTCTTGGAGCGCAACAACGACCTACAGGATACCAGACACATTAGAGGACTAATGAAACGTCGGATCGTACAAGAGGACCGCTTGAGAATACCTTCGAGGGCTGATTAGGTTGCAATGAGGAACAAATACCGGTAAAAGAATTCTCGTATCTATCAGGTTCGAAAAAGTATCCATTCTTTTGTTTAACACTTCTTGGCATTGTATCTTCCTCGGCAGACAAAGTTACTGTGAAATCGTCGTACATTGGACGATTCAAATCGAAATTGAAACCAAATGGAAACGAGAGAAATTTCATTCTTTGTAGATCAACATTCGAACGCAACAGCTATTTCGAGAGATCGATTGTTACCTGAGAAGCGGCAATGATAATTTTAACAGTTTAACATGTTCCTCTAGCATATACTTACAGATATATACGTTGAAATTCTGATCGCTAACCATACCTCGTAGAATCGTTGTCAGATTTTTGTTAAACGAGTTTTGCGTGATGTCGTCCCTTGGAAGGATCTCTTAAGCCAGCCTATAAACCGACTGCATTAATGGATAGCAAGAAAGAAATTTTAGTGGACCGAAAAACTACTAGACATTACCTATCACTATTGCAGGATATGAAAGAGTGTGACACTGTATATCATTTCCGTGTTATCGAACGAAGGCAGTTGAGAGTTGAAGTTGTTGCGTGATTGTGTTATTCATCTTGTTATCATTCCGAGTTTTCCTGTCGTGTCGTTATCATCAAATCATGTTTGTATCGTTGTATTTAAAAGCGTTGTGTATTATTAAACTATATTCATACCAAAACTCAATAACATCTCTCTTCATTAAATCCCATTTTCCATCTCGACCATAACACACTCGAACACGTAACACGTAAATATGTACTCGTTCCTACAGTCTGCATTCGAACATCGAATTCCTCTTTGTTTCGTTCTATTCGACTGAAATCTCGTTCGAGAGGATACGTGTGTGATCGGTTTGGCAACCCGTAATCTGTAATCGGAAACAAAATCATCGAGAAAGAATTAGTGATTCCAATCGAGTCTGCTCGTTTTGGAAAGAAAAGTCGATGAGCTTAGTACTCGGCATAGAGGCTGTGCGGGTGTGGAAAGGTGAGGTTTCACCTTTAGCGTTGTGGGGGTGGTTTCTCGGTGATAAAGTGCAAGGAGAATCGCGCACGGGGTCACCCCGACGGTATTCCTATTGGCAGCCCGGTTTCAAGCTACGATCGTGATTGGTCGAAGGTCGTGGGTCGGCTCACCTACCCCCTATCCAACGTGACCTCCCACGCGAACTCGCGAGATAACTACCACCCTTCCACCTTTTCCGGTTCCAGCGCACCGCGCCGCGCCGCTCCGCGCCGTTTGTCGTTTCTCCTTTCGCTCCTTCTTCCTTTGCCACGTTCCTTTCAAATATATCCTGATTTGTCGAATCCGCTGCCAACTCGTTCGCTTCTCGCATCAACATCCCCCGTTCTGCAAAATCGCTGAAAAATTCGATTCGTTCAATTTTCTTGGCTAAAGCATAAACGAAAGAATAAAAGGAAAAGAGCTTTTCCTGTGCGCGTATAGTAAACGCATATAAATATATTATTATATAGGATATATTTCCCACGAATACGAAGTGAACCCAGACAAGATATAAAATGAAGATTCGAGTATTTAACATTTGGTACAGAGTTAATCTTTACGAGTAGCTTCGATCTACTTGTCGTCCACGCTTTGGCTACGAGATACTTACCATTTGCCGTTGTTATTCGGGAAAGTGTTATCCGTACGGTTATAACGTAATTACTCTAACACAATTACACGCACCTCCCTACGACCTGCTTCTTGTCTGGAGAAAATGGATTACCGTGCCAACTGATTCCATTAACGCTATTTCGATATATGTACCTACAAGTACATAGATACAGATATGTACGTCGATCGAACCGATCGTTAGTAACTGAGTAAATGATAGATAAAATTCTGTTCAAACTTACACCTCACCGGCTAAAGATAAGGGTTGTCAGGTGACTGGTGACCGCAACACCGCAACGTAAAAACGAGAAGACGTTCCACGTCACGGAAGTGACATCCGTTCACCCTGACCGTCTTTTCGTTTCCTTCCGCTTTTGAAGCACAGGTATATTTCCGTGAAACGCCACGGTCTCGTGTTCTATCGTGCAAGAAAACCGCAAAGTGAAAGCGTATCTATGAATCTGCGGTCTACAGAATTACATATACCAAGAAGACTCCAACAGTAACATACATGAACAAGGTCCGTCGTGTATCGCGTTACCATTTTTACCATCGACTGCCAAAGCCGCTGCTGTCGCAACGATTTTTCTTGGATGTCGAGCAATCCAACTCCCTTTTCGATACACCAGTAATAACTAAAAATACGTCTGTAGTTAGCTGGAGTCAGGTATACGTACAGTACCTATTTACTGTTGCGCACACGAATACGTACCTATACATATGTATATGTATATATCAGGGGCACCTAAAGCTTTCTTTGTGAGTGCGCGGGCGCGTGTCCATCCCGTCGTCATTCACGACAGCGTCAATCTGAACACGTCAACGACGATTCTCTCGAGGGAAACGCACCGATGTCGGTTATGTTTGCTCCAAAGACCAAACCGAATATACCGAAATCTTCCAGTCGGCCGAACCGAATTCGCCCCAGCGCTCGCCTCGTCCGACCGAATTTCTGTTTACATTCCCGCTGCCACTCTAATTAATTATCCACCATCCCCGATAACGTACAACGTTCGCTTGCTCGCTCGTTCGTCGCCCGCTTTTCATCCCTGCCGCTACGCGCTATTCCGTTCCCATTGTCAGCTCCGCCTTCTCCTTCGCTTTCTTCTCTCATTGTCGGAAAATTGAAGAAACGAGACGCGTTTGCTTCATTGATCAGCCATCTATCCCCAAATCTGTGAATCGACAGTCTTATTTACACTTCCGATGTATACATCCGCTACATTTACACCCCTACGCTATCGTATCATGCGAATAAGTACCGCTAAGCACTGCCATGTATCGTTTTTTACTTCCCTGAAATGCATACGGTCGTTGGTAAGCAAAAATATTTCAATCGCTTTTTTCATTTTCAGAGATAGAGAAACAAGCATCTTACCTGCGCCTCGTCCAAAAACAGCCTATTTACTTTCGGGATATTTTACAATTTTATCGTAGACACCGAACTGTTTGATCTTGAAACGAAAATTCACATACTTCCAGAGGTATGTATTCGAATCGAATCTCGTAATTGTTCATACTCGCAAAGAGTTCAAAGCCCAAAGAAGAATCTAAAGAAGCGGAATATTCCATGTTAGACTTGAAGGAGGGAAAATTAACAACGTCCATTGTTATCCTTACCTGTCGAGAGATTCCTTGTGCATAAAATATACATCCATTTTTGTATTGTATTATACATACGATATTACATACGTACATATGATACACGCTGTGTGTACGCACACGACGGGTATCTATGCTGGAGAACAGCAAAGAACGGGACTCGAGTACAGACACGGCTCAGAAACAGACTGTGCGCTTCGAGTACCACCTCTCGAGTAACGTAGAAGGCTAATAGAAGAAGTCATGCGGTGTCATTGTTGTCGGACAATATCGCAGATGGTTAAGCCCGCGCCGGTGAATAGTTCTGATTCATGGAATCGTTGAAAAAAAAAGTAGCAGCACTCGACATATTTTTCGTATTGCACCTTCGTTGCGCCATTTCATTTTGACAAACATTGCAAATAAGTACCCCTGCCACCGCTCTGTATGTATAGGGAAGCGGTTTTCAATGCACAAGTACCGAAACGAAGACTTTCAAATACATATGTACATAGAAATTTTTTTCGTTACGCCCACGACTATGTGGATCAAGAAGACCCGTTGTTCCATTTGTACGGGTCACATCCGGCAAACCGATGTATGTATCCAGACGGAGGTAGAACGCTTGATGATCACGCAATGGAATGCAACGACGGTAAGTAACTATATATGTATGTATACATGTACAAGAGCGTATGAGTTTCTTATGACGCGTTACCGCGTACTATGTACTCGCACGAAATAAATTTACATATTACGTACTTAAGGAACAAGGTGCCGAATCGGCAGTCGCATCGGTATCGAGTAAACAGTCGACATCGTAATCGCTAATTGGGAGGGGTCGCAAATGTAACGAAGGTACTATCGATGAAAACATGCTGTTATTTATGTAAGGGAAATTTATAAACCCTCGGTTCGATGAAACGCAGAATCGCATCTTTGAGTCCGCATCTTGATCCTGCGAATCGTAAGTTGGATTTGGTGCGAATAAGGAGTGCCAAAATCTTGACTTAAAGGAAAAGGAAATTTTTTTGCGCGCACTATTTGCATCGCTTATGGAGCGTACGCGTATATGTATGTATACAAATACGATATTTACCTATATGTATACCCGCCGCGTACGACAGCATTGTTCGGCAATATCGTGATGCGTTCTAATATCGCAAGCACATGATAATATCATGGTAATATTACTAAAAAAATAAGTCTTTTAATTTTATTTTAATTACTATGATCTGTGTATATAATTTCAATAATTATATTCTTACGTGGAACACGACCAATGTTCCCTACTCGTCAGGGTGCGTTTTATTTGGCTCAAACATACTTTCGGCAGGTGCAAGGATTCACAGTCTCGAATGATTAGAAAAAGAGATTTCGTTCAGTTTTCGTCACAAGTGGACAGTTACCGAACTTTCTCATCGCATAAAAGGTGAGCAAGGCGGTCTATGTATACTGGTGTCTTTCTCGTTGAACGTCCGTTTTTTAATTGCAATGTATCATAACCTTGATGACATTCCCTTGTCCCGATTTCGAAGTCTCAAACGCTGCCAGAGTGTCCTCCAATTTATAATTGTGAGTTATAAGTGGCTTCACGTCTACCTTCCCTGTAGCCACAAGATCCAATGCATCGGCGTAACTACAAAAGGATAAAAACAAAGTATCGTTTAAGTTCGTTACTTCGTGATTTATTCCATCCGAATTTTTTCACGGTTCGCGGCCAAAAGAGGCTCCCGTCTGTTTCAAGAATTAATTTCGGGCGATAAACTCGCGTTAGCTCATGCTCCCGAAAAAATTTAGGAAACGTGATTCGAGTAAAAACCATTTACTTGCACGTACTCGTTAGCATATCGAAACACGCCTCTGATATCCACTTCCCTGATAAGCGCATTAATCAACGGGATTTGGACCTCTGGTGCTCCCATGCCTACCAAAACTGCCACACCGCCGGATTTCGTTGCCTGAAAATATTTACATACATTAAGTATATATATATATATATCTCAATTGAAGCGAGCCACCGCGAACGTAAACAGCAAAAAACTCACAAGAATAGCCAAGCGAATCGACGACTGAGCTCCAGACGCGTCGATCGTTCTGTCCGGTTCCTCTCCGACTAGCTCGTGAATTTTCTTCACGGTTTCAGCCTCCGTGCCCTCCCTGCGTATCAAAAGCGTTTCGTCGGCACCGAGTTTCTTCGCGATGTCCAATCTGTGCTGCACCAAATCTACACAGAAAATTTGAATTCGATTTCAGAACAGGGCTACATTTTTCATATTGTAATTTTTCAACAAACAATTTTCAATAGTCTTTCCGACGTACCGGTAATAACGATCTTGCTGGCGCCCATAGCTTTGGCTACCAGCAACGACACTAGCCCGATCGGTCCGGCACCTAAAATCAACACCTTCATGCCAATGCCGATATTCGCCCGTTTACAGGCGTGCACCCCCACCGATAAAGGTTCCAACATTGCACCTTCTTCCAACGTCACATGGTCAGGTAACCTACGCCACAAACAAGGTAGACTAGTTATAGTATAATACATTGTAATCCCGTGACGAGAATAAACGCTCGCGGTCATCTCCTCGTTGGAGGGTCCCGCGAAGCCGGGGGTCCGATCGCGATCAATTTGCAAACGTAGTTATATACTTGAAACAAAAGTCGGCCGCGTGTTTGTAGAAACGTCTGAGGCTTCCGTGCACCGGAGGGGTAGCGCAGAACACAATATCCTCGCACAGGTTGTAACGGCCTTCTTTACAGAATCGGCAGGTTCTACAAGGCACGCCGGGTTCGATAGCCACACGGTCACCAACCTGAATCAAACATTCGTTGAATCATACGTAAAAAATATAAACGAATTTGCTTATGATCGCGTCCTTCAACTCGATCGTTCACGTATATAGCAACATGGAAAACGTAAACGTTTGCCTAAACTAAGCGATGCGTAGTGTTATGTTTTCGTATGTAGGTAAATACCTACTCACTTATGTACATGTGAATCTAGATACAATATATGTATACACACACACATACATATATATTATAAGTGTGTACGTCTACTTTATGGTAGAAATGTTCGTTCGAATCTTAAATTCATTCGTGTCATGTTCACATACCTTGAAATTCTTCACATCCTTTCCCAGCTTGGCGACAACACCGGAAGATTCGTGGCCCATGATCATGGGTTCGCGCACTACAAAGTCACCGATTTTCCCATTCACGAGATAATGAACATCGGAACCGCAGATGCCGACGCAACTCATTTGTAAGAGTACCTCTATGTGTAAACGTGAAAGCAAATTAACACCTCGTTCGAACCGATCGAACGAATTCTGATAACATAAAGAAAAGCAACATCTTGTCTTCGCTCACTTTTTTCGTCTACGCCGAAGAAACAAATGTTCCGGATACAGTTAACGTTCTCTCCAGACGAACGTAATAAGTAAAAGCGTTCGAAGACAAAACACAGATCACCTTATGACACTTACCATTAGGGCCAGGCTCCTCGATAGCAGTTTGTTCCTGAAATTAAAAAAAGGATATGCGCATAAAGCAAGTCAGAAAGGTCATTTTAACAAGTTTGTCTGTCACATATCCTTTCTAACACTACTGTTGTCTGTTACTCGCCTTTTCCACTTCTTGTAAACGCAGACGACGCCGCAACGCGAGAGTTATACTCGTTATCTTTTAATTACCGCATTGTATGAAACTATCATGGAAAACAGATAATACTGTACCACCGACAGTGTGTATACAGGCATTAACATACTTACATGCTATCACCAGTAAAGAACAGCTGTTTCGTTTCAGTTTAGCTAAATATATGCTTGAATTTTATTTCGCTCGAACCAAAAAAAATTAACTATCGGACAGTTTGCAGAACATCGAATAGAATTCAGGAAATATGTATGTACAACAAGGCAACGGGACAACGTCGTTTGACTTGTTAAAGCGTTCTGTTTGCGTGACATAGTCCAACGTTAATACGGTAATAACGCGGAAGAGATTGAACATGCAGGTAGCCACAAGTAACGCACAAATAGTGACAGAAATAGAGAACCTTGTCCTCGTATCAACGCGGATAATATCCCGTCTCACTTCGTCGCATCTCGTCCGGTCTCGTCGCGCATCATATTTCGGACCGTCATTGATGCTAGTCGTTCGTTTAATCGCGCTAAGCGCAACGGACCAATTTCAATTAATCACGGGGCAACGGGATGAAAAAGTTGAGTAAGTTGAGTTGTGATTGCATACCGAAACAAAATAAACTAGCTCGCGCCATTTCACGTTTAATCGTTTCAAAAACGATGGAATCTCTTTCCGAGAAACTATTATAGATATTATAAACAAGAAGTAGTTAAATCTACATCTACTATGCAACCTCTCTGCTAACACACCATGAATACGAAGAACGTGTTCGGGAAATTCTTCTGCGTAGAAATACAACAGTTCGTATCAAGGAAAGTAAAGTAACAACAATCTCCGTACGCTTCAAAAATAAATAGAAGTAGATATCGGTAACTATCAGTCTCTTTGAAAGACGAGCGACTGTCGTAATCGTAATCGTAAGTACTTGGAGGACTTATACTAACCAGCCGTATGTCATTAATACCGTAGAGAATACCGGTGAGATTGTCCTGAGCCATGATCGAACACGATGTCTGCGAATATCGAACGATTCAAACGAAATGAAACTGAAGTTTTCACGACAGAATACTGAATCCAAACTCGAATCGGGAAAGAAGACCGCGGTCTTCATACACACGTACGTATATGTACTGACGGTTAGTTCCTCCTATCACCGCGACGGGCTGCCTTATCAGTAGAACACTTTGAAATTTCGCTCCTTTACCTACACCACCGCGATAAAAATGGACTACTCGTTTTTTTGTCTATGCTTACGTCATATTATTTTTGCGCGATTCACTTGGTTCTACCTCTGTATCACGGATCGATAAACATCGAAACACATTCAACGGTACTTTTCCAAACACTTAATCTCTCCCTCTCGTTTCGGTTGAGAGTTCAAGATCTTTGATGCGTTGCGAAATAATCCGTTTATGGAAACCGAAGAACACGATTGTCGATAAATGTAAGAAAATGTCGCAATAGGTCAACAACGCCTAATCTAGGTACATGGAAATTGATAAGACGACTAATGTGTCGTGAAATCTGTTACGTTCGTTATGTTAGATACGTTTATCGAAACTTCAACGCTACCTGATCTTACCAAAAGAGTATTTCACAACCAATAAACACATTTCTTCTTTCCGTTCCCTAAGATTACCGGAACAGGTTCCAGTGTCTTAGAAGAAAAACAAGAACTCTTTTAAGAACGCAATTCTAACAGCAGCTACTTTTCGCATACCGGCATGACTCTTTGTTCCTTTCTATTTTATCCGAGAATACCACATAAACCATATCATCCGCGCACAATATCTTCATTTTCTCCGATTAAACAACTTTCTATCTTTCCATGCAGTTTGAAAGAAACTGCGCGCGGCGGCACTATATTGTCTGCCTGGTCAACACGTTCCACCGTACCAAATGCATATATGTACCAACGATATTTCAGTTGTGTGCAATTGTTCATCAAGTATCGGTACTTTGTAACCGTGTCATCCACTTAGATGATCTTCTTTGGATGAATCTACGACACTGCAAAAGTGTAACGCGGTTACACATATCTGTCACATGTATTGTGAAACGTTGTAAACAAAACTATCCGTTTCAAGTTATTGAACACGGAAGATTAAATAAACCGTGTGTTCGCAAAAAAAAAAGACATATTTCTTTTTACCTTAACATTTCTAACGTTCGAAGACTTAACAAATTCTTGGGTGAACACGTAGGAAATAAAAAAATCCACGGTCTTAGCAAAGAAAACTTTATTATTGCTGGTGTTTCGGTTGCTCGATCCCATGGTATTAATCATCCACGATTGGTACCATTCATTACTGTATGTTATTCCCATCCCCATATTCCCGTCGATTGCTTCACAGTATCTCTGTTGTCTCTTCTAATTCTGGTTGTCGCGTTTGCTTCGCCTTTCACGAGAATTCTTCTGGATTGTTCTTTCTTGTTTCGTCTCTGTAATGCCGCCTTCACCTTTTTTTTAATCAATTCCGGAGCGATCGTGGTGGTTGTCGTAGTACTGTACATACTTCTTAAATCGTACTCTAATTTATCATTTTCCGAGTGTGCGTTTTCCGAATCGATTGCTTTCGCGGTAAAATCGAACGAATTGTCTGACTTTTTATCCAGATTTACATTCTGAACGCTCAACTGTTCGTTCTCAGCGTTGGTTAATGTACTATTTAGATCAATGTTTCTAACAGCTTTGTCCAAAAATTCACTTTCCAAACATGGACTAGTTACATCATCTATCCCATTCCTTGCCGATATCGAAGAAAACTTGACGTTACGTAATCCCGATAATTCGTTATTCACAGAATCCTCGACTTGGAGTTGCATACAACTAACTTCATCTTCATCTGTGGAACCAGTTACTTCGTCGGATTCGTTTCCTGCCTCTACAGCATCCTCGTCTTCATTTCCGGCTATTCCCATTTCCCTTAAAAGATCTTTCTCCATTTGTTTGGTCAGACCGCTGGCCTTAATTTCCGCGTCTATACAATCCTCTCTCCTAAACATAAACGTAACATCTATAAACTACACGAATCCCCACACGATTTGTTCTACTTACGAAATATCTTCAAACGTTGGAAACAATTCACTTTCGTAGGCGAAACGTCTTCTGAAGAAATCCCGCACACAATTCACATCTCTCTCGAAATGCATTTTACCGTCGATATGCTCTGTCGAAATCATCTGTGGAAAGTCGATGATAATCGGTTTTCCATCGTTTGTAATCATAACGTTAAATTCATTGAAATCGCCATGGATAACTCCGTGATTTCCAAGTTTAACGATAATATTCATTAATTCGTCATAAAGGGATTCAACATCGTTCACTTGATACACGCCGCATCTGAAATACAGCAAGTACGAGAAATGCTTAGACGCGCTGAGTGAAACGGCTCGAATGATTCATCGGACAAAATTTACTCACAAAGGTCCACCTTCAACCAGCTCCATGAGAACGCAGTGTCTGTTAAGATCGATCGGCTTAGGTACTGGAAATCCTCTGTCGTAAAGCGCTTTCATATAAGCAAACTCCCTTGTCGCAGATATCCTCGACAAATATAACCACGATACCGATTTTCTATGTTGATGATAATCTCTTTTGCCTTTGATATTTCTAAAACACGTTCTTCCTAATCTGTGCAGTTTCAAACAAACGGAATTTCCTTTTTCATCCGCGACACGTATCCAGCATTTGTCAATCTGTAACCATCGTCTAAAAGCACATAGAATCTATTTGGTTATTGCTGCCACTTGCTTTGTTGCTTTTTTCCTTCAACTTGCAACATACTAAGTTGTTTCCATGAAAGGAGGAAAGGATAATTTAGAAATTGGTCAATTTTGGATCTCGTTACCAATTGGGTGAGTCTTATTGACAAAAAAATTTGTGCATATTTTTTATAACTTTCTCCTGAGATCGCGCATAAATAATTATGCATTTCAGTCTCCTTAAAAACTATGGAAACATATCCGATAAAAATTGATCATTAGTAGCAAGGTCCAGAATTGCCTAATTACTACCATTCTTCTTTCTACAAAGTATCTAAAACATAGTTTTAATTTTATATCAACTAACAATGTTTGCCACGTTCGTAACTAAGAAGTCTGTGCTTGCACAACTCCCTCATTAACTTATGAACGCCTCCATATCGTAAATTGGCTATTTGGGCTGCCAGTGACGCAGGTACCAATTCATGATTCTTCATTCCCATTTCAATCTGCAATAGAATCATACAATGTTGACTTTAACCGTCAAAGTTATAGTTTCTAACACTCGTTTCAGAAAAAAAGATATTTTAAATAAAGATATTTAAAAAATTTATATAACAACGCTAGAAAAGCTTCTCTGAAATTAGAAGTCGAATATTAACGAAACATTTATAAAAATTTACTAACATGAACCGTAAGGTAATGTATACGCGAACATAACCTCAAAATATACTAAAACATAGTTGAGACAATTTAATTGCATGATATAATAAGGTGCTAAATTAATGTTACGTAATTAATAGAATAAGAATACTTGCCGCAGTTAAAACGCGGAAATCATCCCGCGTTAAGTACCGTAAAATTGTGACGTTCAATTTTCCCATATTTCACGATACCTACGCGTAAACGACAATCTTTCACAGAGTAAACACTGTCAAAATTACATTCAACTTAATTTCTCAAGTGAAATCAAATTACTATAATTCAAATATTCATAACAGAATTTACAAAATTGTTAAAACAATGTTTTGGTCTTAGACCATATATAACTGGATGTCGCACGTCGCATGTGTCACATCACACATGTCACATGCAGACTCCTTCGGGACCAACTCCGAATCGATCGAAGCGCCGATGTAAAGAAACGAGCGCCAGCGAAAATACATAATCGATAACTGAGACGGAAAAGATGGAACACTATAGAAATCTGCTTTCTTTTTGAATGCTTATATTTTGAAATGATATTTATCATTTATTGACATGACACAAAAAGAGTAGTAAAACATAAAAGACGCTCCTTGTCTGAATCTACAACTTTTGTCTGTTATGTTTTCTGATAAAATCGATAACTTAGAGGATAATCCAATAAAATAGACTTTTGTATGCGTTTAATAAGTAATTAATTAAACTTAAACGTTTAAAGGCCCAAGGCCTCCTTTCTCCCTTGACCCATCGAGCTCCAACTTCACACAGATTATTTTTTTTATTAATACAACTATTCGTGTGGTTAACTCCTAGTGGTTTAACTCAAATTTTAAAGACCGCAGTATGAAGAAATATTCTGGTTTACGGTAGTCAATTTATTACAAATGTTACAAATACTTATCAATTACACACTATATTCTATATAAATTTATTAGTACCCGAAACGTTAATTAATACGGTCTTCATGTAATGTCAATATTTAAAATATTAAAACGTTCTGTCGTAAAAGAAGCAGCTTCAAAGTAATACTCAGCTAACAGGGAACGAATGATATACATATATGTAAATTAAAACAATGTTACAATGGCAAACAAAAGCAGTCTCCTTTCTTCACAGAACTCTCCTATATACAATACAGGTAATACAGAAATTGGCGTTGTGTATTCTCACAATATGAAAAATACAACACATGCAATGAGCACGCATGATCGTACGAGCTCAATGGAATAAAAGGTAAAAGTAAAAAGTGCCGGTACTTCTTCAATTAATTTTTAAATAAAATGTATTTTACTCAACTCGTTTAACCTTCTACCAACTACTGACGCAACGTTCGACGATTACAAACACGTTATGAAACATATATAGCTATACTTCGTAATCAGTCGTCAATGGTTTATTAAAAGTCGTTAATGAATTCAGTCGTTCTGAGATCCGGAAGTTTGTATTTTCAGCAGGCGATATGGCTGGAGAAATTTATTGATCCGTTCTACCTACATAAACCCAAGAAACAGGCTTGGCCCTAAGAGGGTCACTGTATTTGTTCTAACAAGAATAATGAATATACTTAAAACATTTTAAAGTTTTAATTTATGGAACATTAATCTATTTCGTAACAGAACTACATTTTTCTTCCGTTAATATTCGATGACGAAAAAACTGTAATAACTTTGAGAATCTTCGAAAAAGATATAACGAAAGATAGAATTTTTTTCACGGTGCAGTACTTAAAAAAAGTAATTAGAAATCACCCACAGTGTCTCACACGAACTGAAACGACACACCAACCTTCTGCACACGCGACAGTTGGTCAATGTTAGGTAACAAGGGAAAAACTGGTTCATTTTTCTTCATTTGAGAAATTTCTGACATAATACTGCAGTTACACATAACGCATACGAAGGTCGGTCGGTTAAGGTATTTAATGCGAGATCGGTCTCGTTTCGAACCGCTTCACATCAGACGCGCTCTGAAAGAAAGACAGTGAGAAGGCAAAGCTAATATCGGAAGATAGCGTTTAACGCAAAACTCGACAAACATCGACAAACTCTATATTGTTTCAATGTACACGCTACATAGAAACGTAATGCACACGCATATTGCAACAAAGATTTTCATCTTTAAAGTTTACATTCTCGCCATTCCTAATTTTCTAACCGTGTGACCTTTTAATTATTACTTATTCGCATAGTGTTCCACATTCTATTCATTACATGGAAAAACTTATGTAGCATTAACCTAATTCGTAAAAAAATAATTGAAATGTTTAAAAGAAAATAAATGTTAATCCCGATATACCCTTATAAAAACAATCATTAAATTTCATATAAGTGTATTTCAATAAACAACACGGGTATCGATGGACCCAAGTAAACATATTTTCTTTTTTCTTTGTGTCGTCGACATTGCGTGACACTATCGTAACGTATGTGATGTCTCATGTTTCAATACCGTGCCACAAGATACCTCCCTATTCTTATCCCGCATCGATACGTCGAATAAATGCTTTAAAAATTGAAACAAACTTTACACAAGTACAATATGGAAACAATTAACAAAAATAAAACACAAGATTTATCCTACTTGTTTTCTGTTTCATTGTTTTTCGAATACAATATTCGCAAAGTGCATGCCGGGGACAAAGTAATCGCACAGAGAAAGTGTTTAAAACCTGAAACAATCGAAGTCACAAGAAATTCTAAAGAAATTCCATACTTTATGACTCTAGGTATCATACATTCGATAGATTTGTGAAACATTTTGTTATGTCACGAATAGATGCCTATTGATTGTGAATTCGAGCATAAGCTATGACGTAAGTAAAAAATCGTTCTACACACACATACATACATACATACGCGCGCATGCATATATAAACGACACGCGGAGTTAACTCGGCGGAGAAACTAATTTCATATGATGAAAAACACGTTACATATTATACGTATTTATAAACAAGTAGCTCGTTATGGTATAACAAAGGACCTAATTATAGGATCGCGAGAAACATTTCCTTAGTGTACGTAAAAAAACAGTCGATGTACGCATCGATACTTGTACTGTACGCAGACGAGTATAATACAGTAGAGTAGAGAACAGTAACTTTGTGTCGAGAAGAATTTTCGATAGTTTATAAACACAAATTGAGAGACACTGCATAGAAATAGAAAACGATGAAAGAATGGTGGGACAAATAATGTTTAAGTCTCAGGTAAAAAATACTTCGAATGCTGTTTTCAGCCATAGTTGTCCAGACCGTCACAGCTGCACGAAACTCACGATGCTGTTCCCACTTACGATTGGTGGAATACGTAAATGCTCTATGATCACATTTCCGGAATTGGAAGTCGAAACGCAAATGGCCGCGTTTCGTGTAATCGTGACGGGTGTAACAGATTATATCCGTCTCCATTCGAAATGTATCGAAACTTTATCGAAAATTACACTTACCACATCAATTGATTACTTTTTCCTAAACAGCGCATATCAGTTCGTATTGAAATAAGTATCTCTTATTCTTGAACAGATCGACGGCTGGTGTCAACTGATTCTTCTTCATCCCCGAATATAGATCCGTCGTCCGACAATTGGCTCGAATCGACCGTTAACTCGTGTTTCTTTTTATCCCGGACCTTTTTATGCGATCGTTTGATAGATGTTTCTCGTAAAAGTCTGATATAATTTTTCACTTTCAAACAATTCGGTGGCGTAACAATCTGTAATACACCCTCCGCGCTCGTGCTTGCCGCATTTTGATCAGCCACGTGAATACGACTCGATCCTTGTACGTCGCCATTGTCCTCGCTCGATGTATCGATGCCCAAATTCTTTCCATCGTACTCCGACAGATCGAATGTCTCATGCGTCTTGTTTCCAATCTCAGCCGATGAAGTCTGCCCGCATCTTTCCCCGAAACTGTCGTCCCCTACCAGGTTGAAACCTTTCCGCGAAATATTTCCGCGTTTAGTCTTTTTGTGGGATTTCTTAATCGAGTCTAGATTCAAATATAATTCCACCGTTGACATGTTTTTCGGAGTTGATCTACCAGTTCTATCGTTTGAATCACATTCCTGTATGTCAGACTCCTCGGTAGTTACGTTATTATAGGGTGTTACAATCGCCAAGTGATTCGCACTCGACTGCGCACAATGTTCCTCGAAATTTAGAATCGGCGTTAAACATCTCGACGTACTAATGTTTGCCGCGATGTCTTCCTTTGTATTCTCATCTTTTCCAGAAGGTAAATTATAAAAACGTAAACAATCTTTGGTGGTCGAAGAGATTAATGATCGCTTTCTTTTAAGGGGAGTGAAAATTTTGAATTCTTCCTGAGACGTATCGAGTTCTTGTAATTCAGACTCGCATGATACACTCGTATTGTATTCTCGAGACACGTCCAATGGGATTTTTCTTTTGCTGGGAGATAGTTTATCCGAAGACACGTTCGCCGAATAACTGGAATCGCTAAGGTTCACCGTCGCATCCAGATTCGAATAAGAGAGACCCTTCATACTCTCTGAGCGTTCAGATTTAGGTCCAACATCAACACAGGATTCTGAATTTTTATCGTGTCCCACCAAGTCCATGTCTTTGTTAAAGTATTCTTGCCGTTTCAGAAATCCAGATAATATTTTGTTATGCTTACCCTTTTTGTGAGACTTCTTCACGGAACTAAACTGCGATAGTAACAGCCTGCTCGAATTTATCTTCTCAGGAGTAGATGCTCGTTCCGAATTCAATTCATCAGGGTGAATCACTTTTACAAGTACCTCATTCTTTTCGACGTGTTCATTTTGCTCGAAACTTTCCTCATCCTTGTTGTTTCTCTCTTCAGCTGCTTCAATCTTACCTCGCAGAACTATTGGACTAAAAAATTTACACTTATTTACCTCTTTATTCTTTTTATGTGACTTTTTTATAGAATCTTCGGCTATTCTTCGCAAAAGATGTATACGATTCTCCGGTGTACTCGGTTTTTGAGACTCTGATGAAGTTTCAGTGGTTAATTCTGGGGTCGCCGGTCTGTCGTCAGCTTTTACGTAAATAGACTGAGCGGATGATGTACCCGCATTAATGCTATCATTTACTGCCATAATTTCATTTTGATCTGTGGTTTCAGATACATTTACGATATTTTCTTCTGATCGCACTCTGATATCGCATTCGTAAAGCTCAGACAAAACACTGTCCCCAGTTTCTATAGGATTCGATGCTTCCTCGGATTTTAATTCCTCCGCGTAGTCGAACAGCGAACCAGTATCTGACATATCATCTTGTGAATTGCATGATTGTACGTGTCTCGAATGTGATTCTCTGTCAGAATCTGTACGTTCTGTGTGTCGAGTTAATACGAAGTCCGTTATATTTTCAGTTACATCCTTGTCGTCTGAAAAACTGTTTGCTAGTTGCGTCGTACAATGACCGCTTCGTTTCGATGATCTTTCCTGTAAAGCATATCGTAAAATGTTAAACGTTTATAAATATAAGCGTGAAAACTTAAAATATAATATTCTGCATACAGTACGTATCACATGTATTCACCTTTTTATGACTTCTCTTGATAGCGCTCATGCTTTCCGGAATTATCCGAATTAAATTTTCAGGCGTTTGAGGTCTATCATCGTCTTCCTCATGAAATTCATGAAATAAATTTCTCGATGTATTCGTTGTAGAATTATCAAAGTATTTCGAACTTCCAGTAATATATTTCAATGACTGCGAATTGGGTGTTGCAGTAATGTAAACAATATTATCGGTAGTTTTTTTCAACCGATTATGCAGCAATGGTGTAAAACTGGCCAAACCCATCGACTTTCTATTAATATTTGTATTCGGCGTGGAATAGTGCAATGTTTCGCGTTCTTTCGCACGTTGTCGTAACGGCGTTTCATTTTGATTTTCGTCGATTGATTCCGACGAGCCAAATATGAAACTACTATTCGCGGAATCGCTCGGATCTTTGTCAAAGTCTAATAGTTTGTTCGAAACAGACAACGGTGAACTGAAGTTCAAACTCAAAGCTTTTCGTATATTTTTCTTTACAGGTGGAAATCTCTTTGGGCTAGGAGTTAAATTAAAATTCAACGATTTCTTTATTTTCGTTTTTCCGTAATACGACGGGCTACTATTAAAAGATAAAGCCCTCATTATTTTAGCAGATCTGGAGAGATGTTTGTTCTCTTCGAAAGAACTATTCTCCGAGTTAGAGTCGAAAACGTTTGCATCGAAATTTAACGACCGACTTAAATCGCATCGAACAAAACGTTTATTTCTACGTGGTACCGATCGACTGCAGGATACGTATCTTTGTTTTGATGAGAACTTGTTCCTTTCCAAAGGACTCCATGGAAGGGAACATTTTTGTTCCATTTCTGTACCACAAACACTATAATCTTCTCTATTTTTATCGTCATTCACTTTCATAGCTGTTGCACAATCGTCAAACGTATTTTTAGTTCTATGTTTTATATGTAACAATTACTTTTTAATCTATAAATATGTATAGTTGTTAAGACAATGGTTATATTTCAGTGGAAGGAAAGGATCTTGATCACTTCTATATAACCATGCCAACAAATTGATTCTCAAAATATTCCATGACACGTGCCAAAGATACCAAGTGTACAACTACTTTTGATATTTCTCCAAACACACACGGTTAAGACTTCGCAGCACTGTAACAAAATTAAAAAGAATTATTTAACTTTGAACCTGTTTTACAAGATTGTAAGTTTATGTTTTTATAGAATGACAATAATTGTACTTCAGGCTTTATCAATCTTTTCCTACGTAGGGATTTCTTTACCAATATTATTGTTATATTTTCGCATTCGAATTCAAACGAAATTCGGTCAAATAGTGCGGCCTAAATGTCTGTTTATACCAAAACGGGCCAAGCATTTGACGATCTATGATGAGCCGAGAAAAATATTGTTGTATTTGTTTTTAATTGTTTTAAATGAAACAAGGTTATATTATAGCCGTGTCGCGAATGATGCTCGGAGAATCTTCGTAGGAAACTCGTCAAGCGATTATTGACAAGAATTTTTTTACCAGTTCATTCTGTCCTCATCCAGCGTTTGTGCTACTCAAGTCAATTTTTGTTTGGCTCGTGGACTGCATTTTGCATGTATGTCGACAGAGTAGTCGTCCTGGGCTCAACCCATGCTCGGCCCGTCGTAGTATATACTTAGAAATGGACCTTAAGACGTACCTTCGTATTTCCAAAATTCGTTGTTTATAAATATATACATTGACTTATATTCGACACCAAATGCACAGTACAATACACTGCATATATACCGAAAAAGACGAAGGCGTCTTAATATGTATTCAGAAGGAAAACATAAAACTGCGTTTATTCGTATTATGTATGGTTAAGTACTGATACGTATCAAAGAAAGAAAGCACATAGCTTTTTGCTTACAGGTTTCTGCAATCAATTTGTTCGAAATAATGGTAGCTACTCGTTGTGGTCCTAAATAATGCTCAGACATGAATTATCGAATATTGATGTCTTCTTGTCGCTGCACTCCTTTTTCCCATGTCACGAAATCTGTATGCACACATCTATAACTGCATACACACATATATATATATATACATCATACATAGAAATGTATGTTAACATTGGATCATAAATTTTCAATTGCTGAATTGTACACAAACAGATTAAAAACATGCACTTTAAACGTATCTTTGACTCAAAATTATGCACAAAAGATTCACACGCGACTTCGCAGGCTTCTTCACACGACTTTCGCGAGCGTTCCAACACGTTGCTTGCTTCGAAGCTTTCTTTCCTTCGATAGTGTGAATAATAGATGGAAGAATAGAAAATATAAATCTATGTATAACAGTATACAATTATAATATATTTATGCAGATTAAAATTAGTGAATTATTGTACACATTTAAAGTGGTGCATTGAATTCTACTAACTTTAAACTTTTATATGGAAACAGATATAAAGTATCCCCGGAAATGGGAGGCCACTCTTATGTTGTGATACTTAATGGTGTACTTATTATGCATGGTAAAAAAATAAAAAAATTATAGATATTGTGATTTGATGTTTTCCCAGTAGTATCAAATTGTCTATGAAATTTCTATGAATGGATATTGTGTACCAATAATCGTTGATTGCTATGGTATATAATTAATTAATATGTAACAACAAAGTGCATTGTATTATACGTAGGAGCTTGTAGTGCCATCTACGACAAAATACTCAAACACTAGACGACGAAACTTAAGACACACAACAAGCAGCAATTGTTATTAAAAAATGAAGTAATATACACAAAATATGTAAAAAAAGAATGAGAAGTCGTTTATCTATTTTATCTACTGCTGAAACATCTCGCTTTACTTAATGGTACCGATGATTTCGAATATTTAATGCTAATGACCTGAAATTTAATAAAAGCGGTAACAAATCATGAACCTGGTCATTTATAATTTCTTTAATAAAATTGGTGACGTTAAAAATGTTTCTCAAATATTTACAAAATCCCGCAGCAAATGTCATAAGATTTTCAAGCAACCTTCTTATCAGTTAACATTATCGATGACGTGCAATGAGATCGATATTGTCGAAACAGGATAAAGTTGAATGAATGGTATTGTACATACGAATAGTTATGAAACTTTACATATTCTGATAAAATCTTAGACATGCCTAACATGAAAACTGACAATATATTCAGCATTCGTACGCTGAACGGAAATAGCGAACGGATCTGTCGGGTGAAACGTAAATGCAACTAATCGTCTTGCAGATGTTGGTGTCGTACGTCCCAACATTCCTGCGTACATTCGAAACTTCAGAAGACCAGAGTCGCGAGCGTAAAATCTAAAAAATGAATACATACATATGAACATTGTCTGACATTACAATCGAAAGATGTCATTTTTGTAGGTGTGATACATAAATTAATAACGTTGTAAAACTAAAGTAAATTTGATATGGATAGATTATAACTGTAACTCTCTCATTCCGTGCTCATGAGATTAAAACGTTTTATATCGTAGAAAATAAAGAAATTATACCGTATGGGATGTTCTCCGCATGCTTTTGGACGCTCCATCATAGAAACCCATTTATCATCGTAGCAAAACAGGGATAAGTCTAGGTACGGGGAACTAGAATAAGACTGAGCACATATTGGCAATTGAGCAAGTAGCCTTTTCGTAGCTTCCGTAACACCGCCGTATCTAGCACTCACTATCGTTTGTTTAAACCTTTGCTGTAATAATCTGCAATACAATAAGAAATTAAATTTAAACTTATTATACAGTATTGAAACCGTATGAATTGTTCTAACAAGCTTAAAGTTATAATTAGGCACATTATTCTTGAATAAACACTATCGTACCTTGCATATATATTATTAGATGGAGAGCACATGTACTGACAGTCAGTACTCATTCTTGCATTTCTAAAGAAATCGCTAAAATTTTCAAACTGCGTCAATAATTGTGTTGACGCGTTATCATATGCAGCTAATATTTTAGCTGTAACCATGTCGTAAACTACTAAAAGTGCCGGTTGTGCGTTAGGTTCGTTCGCTTGAAGTGTTGCCACCTCTTCACTCGCAAATCTTACAAGTATATGATTCGTATCTAGCAATTGCATCTTCCACATACGTAACGCATTTAACTAAAACGTTAAACGAATATTCAAGCTCTATGGGAATTCAGAGGAAGAATATCAAGTAGTTTATATATTTTATAGAAGTATACCTGATCAAAATATTGATAAAAACGCCTCAATTCGTATGGATCTTTTGTTGTATCGCTAATGTATGCTGCTCTTTTGTATAGATAAACCAATAACTTGTGCTTAAGACTATTTATTGTAATGTCTCTGAATGGACGGCAATGAACTCCAGGACAAGCGCTTGTAACTAGGTAAGCATCATCTTCTAAACAAAACCTGTTTTAAATTAGAAACAATTTGTAAGTACATAGTCCAATAGTCATTGCTGATACGAGCCATAGAATATCTTTACAATTGAATAATACCTTCCTATTGTTCTGACATTTATAAACATTCCATCAAGAATTTGAAATATATGTATAGTTTGATGCTGTACAGACAAAACTGCTAATATATCTTTATACAAATAAAGACCTGCAAAAAGGAACATGTATTCTTGTAGTTTTATTCATTAAACACTTTACACAGACTGTTTTCTATTATCATTTGACAAAAAATCTATACCCTGGTTATGAGATAAGTATATTTTGTCTACTTTAAAATGTCTAGTATCACATAATTTTCCTCCACGTAAATCAACAAGATGTAAACTATAATCTTCCAGTGGCGATCTAGGATTTGGTGTTAATGCTTCATTATTGGAATAAATCTTGAACCAAACAATTTTCATTATCAGACAGTTTAACGGATGGTCATTAATCAAACAAGAAGCAATATACCTGATAAAAGTGAGGTCTTAATTCATCCGGAATGTGGGCAGCAGAACCCACAATTACATACCGACCGTCATCTGTAAATAAACTGCATTCTCTGTTTAGTTGTTCATTACTCTGCACTACATTCACAATCCATTTGGCCTATAAATAATATATGTTGTTATGTCTGTATGTTGTGCTAAGATGTTCACAATAATGTATATAACAGACAATGTAATATACCTTGAAAAATCGGTTAAAAATATTACTTCTAATTTGAAAACTGCATTCGTCATTCTTATGACCAATGTATTCGCCTTCGCAATTCGCTAATAAATCGGCAGCTGCAGACGCACCGCGATATTCGTAAACCTCTATCGAAGTTTGATCAGCGCTAAAAGCTATTAAATAACGTCCATCGGGACTAAATTTTCTGAGAAAACAAGGTGGTTTCTCTACATTCATGACAGTAAAATTTGGAAACACATTTTGGTAAAATTGTCTAGCATTATGAACGTGTGTTCCTGGATAAGGACAGCCAAAAGTTTCACGTCGTTTTAGACGTAAGACAATGTTTTGTGGACCTATTTTACGAGGTTTTATGGGACAAGGTTCTGTCACATATTCAATCTTTGCCTCCTTTTCAGCCATTCCTTGTGACCGTTCCAAATGTGCATTAAAATATTCATTTCACTCGATTCATATCTTGCTCTATCGTTCTTAAAATATTGTTCTCTTGGTTATGTTCAACGTTGTTTAAGCGATCACGCTTATGCTAAAAACCTTAAATTACCTTTAAGCTACGTTAATCACTGTTTCATATTTTGTTTACAAGTGAGGCTCATTAGGATTTGCTCCACCAACAACTTAATTACAACTATAATGAATATACGTGAATTCCCAGGCTCTAACTTAAATCCCTTCACACTTTATCACATGTCACGTATCGCACAGTTTATATACATTTACAAGTAGACATTCGTCATTTTTACTTTTTTCTGTATGTGTGTTCTGTTTTATTTTACCATGAATATTATAGCTACATACACACACACGCACGCACACACACACACAGCCAGTGCAGATTCAAGATTCATATCAGTGATGCCAGTCTGGGTTAGGTAATGAATTTCATATCTTTCGAATTCCAAATACAGTGTCGTGTTGTTTTTGTTTCATAGTATATGCTCATAAATACGTATTTCTTTGTACAAGCACATATTTAATAGACATTACTTGCAAACTGTGTTCTATTATATTCATATGCGGACGAGTGAAATACAATTCCGATTGCGTACTAATTAACCTTTATGGTTACAAAAACACAACGTTCATTTCATAGGTGTGTATGTACATGTGTATATACATGTACATATTACATGCATATATATATATATATATATATATATATATCTCATTC